>NC_068985.1:97878228-97879088 GCF_001194135.2 Octopus bimaculoides | reverse complement strand
TTGAGATGAGATCTCGCTTGCCTGATGATCATATTTGCAAGTAATAAAAGTACAGGGTACCTGCTAATCTCTCTAAATCTTTTATGCTTGAATCTCTTTTTCTATTGTAAAATTATTTTATAATTTTATTTTAGCTACTCTATTTTTTTATCTATGTTGTAGTTCTTTCGCACAAAAGAGCGAGTTAAACTCCACATATACGAGGGTGAATCAAAAAGTAATGCCATTTTGTTTAGGACAGGTATAATTACCAACACAGGAACATGTATCATACATCAAAATGAGGCTGGTCCTCTGTGGATCACATCCCTACTTCTCAACATAGTCACCGTTTCTCTCAATAGCAATATTCCACCTTCGAATGAGAGCATATATCCCTGCCCCGTAAAATTTTGCTGACTGTTCTTTGAGTCCCTTCTTCACTACAGTTTTCACTTCTTCGTCACTGGAATAATGTTTGCTTCTCAAACCCTCTTTCGTGGCGCCGAAGAGATGATAGTCTGAAGGCGCTAAATCTGGTGAGTGTGGAGGTAAGACAACTTTGATAGCTTACCACTGGTATTAAAGACAGCCTGGCTGTGAGCACCTCATCCTTCTATGTCTATGTAGGACTTACCTAACGTATCGTTTTTTATACTTATAGTAAAAGGTCGTGAGTTGTTGTGAGATTTAGCTGCTATTTCTAACAGGTCGAAGACTCAACTTTGCCGAATTTCCTTTCTATTAATGTAAAGATCAGAAATTCGTCTGTGGTCTAAAAACTAGATCAACTGGATGTTTGTAGCTGACTCCGGTTTCAAATGGGTGTGTGTATGCGTGTGTGTTCTTAAAACCTTATGTAAACAAGGAAATGCTGTATA
>NC_068985.1:97872605-97877949 GCF_001194135.2 Octopus bimaculoides | reverse complement strand
TATATATATATATATATATATATATATATACACATATGTATACACACACACATGTATGTATGTATGTATGTATGTATGTATTGCTAGCTCGACTGTATCAAATGCAACCGGAATAGACGACTTGGACGGCGAAATGTGTATCACAGATCTTGAACGACAAGAACACACAAAATATTCTAAGTAAGGAAACGAATAAATAAACTTAGAAAGGAAAACAAATTAAGAGAAATATATTCTAAAACCAGAAAAAAAAACCCGTCTCGAATGTTGAAATCTTAAAAACAAAAAAGCAAAAATATAACACTTGAAAACAAATAGAACGAAATAAATCGAGACTTCCTGCAAGTCGTTACTTCTTAAATTTCGAATTGATCCCACCAAAGAATATTTCATAGTTATTAATGTTGACAGAGTTGCTGCTGCTTGGCCATATATTGGATCGAGCTGACACAAGATCAAAGGCATTTGACTCTTGACAATTCAGATTTTTAAAAGTGTTTTTGTTGTTGTTTTTTCCTTTCAAGCAAATATACCTCCTTCAGGGCCAACCACATTGCCTAACGTGTCATTTCGTTTAGTTTTATAGTGGTAAGGTTACACTCCGCATAATTTGGTTGCTATTTCAAACAGGTGTTTAATTGAAAGTTGTAAACTTTATTTTGTCATCTTTATTATTATTATTATTATTATTATTATTATTATTATTATTATTATTATTATTATTTCAAACAGGTTAGTCTATGGTAAATTGAGACTGGTTTCCTACTTCTCCACATCTAGAATGTTGTTCAGCCTCATTTGACTCATTTGGGAGATTAAAGAACACACACATATTTACATACATATATTATGTATATTCATACCAGTGTATGTGAGTGTGTGTGTTTAAACATATATACATACATAGATAAGTATGTATGAGTTCCATTTTAAGTTTTTAAGAGAGTTCTTGGCGTTTCCTTTTCTGATATCTTCCATCAGGTGGTTCTCCATTTGACAGTTTCATAACGACCGTCAGTATCTCACTCGCTGTTATATATTTTGAGAGAAGCATTTACACATTGCTCACTTCGTAGTTCGTTTAGCTACGCTGCACCATGATTGAGTTCTTTGTTTACATGCCAGATTCCCCGCCAGAATGACTCTAGGTCGTCCTGGGGTGGAGCATTTACTACCTTGGTAGTATCGCCTATGTATGTATGCATGTATGTACGTGTGCTTATTTGTATCTGTGTTTGCTCCCTATCGTTTTACAACTGGTTTTGGTGTTTTTACTTCCTCATAAGTTAGCGGTTCGGCAAAAAATACCGGTAGAATAAGCACTGGGATCGATTTGTTCGATTAAGCCCTTCAAATCGGTGCTCTAGCATGGCCGCAGTCTAATGACTGAAACAAGTAAAAGGTGAAAGATATGATTAGATAAGTATTAGGAACGAAAGTCACCATCATTTAGGGGTAACTGAAAAGTTTATCACTTGGTTTACATAACCACTGGGCACTTAGTTTCCTTTAAAGGAGTCTAGCTTGTAAGTATTCGTGCCAGGCCTTTGCTCTGAAGTTTTACTACAATGGATCATGAGCTTTTTCTTACTCCTGTGACTAATCAATTGAAAAAAATGCGTTAGTGTTCTAATGAATAGATTGCAATGGTTCCAAAGAAGAATCGAAACTACGTCAAATGAGCCACAGATTGAATTTATAATCCAACGTCTTTCTCTTCTTTTCTTTTAGGAAGGTAAGTTGTAATCCGAAGGAAACTTTGCTGTTATCTCTAGCTTGTCAAGCGACCACGTAGAGGCTTTCTCGTTGACTCTTAAAGAACGAACGATTTGGTATCAAATGATTTCCACTACCATTACTAAATAAGCAAAAATGTCTATAATTGTATATGTGTGTGAATGTTTAAAATGGCTACAGAAGTCATATTTTTGCCGCAACTCCTGTCAACGACGTTTCTTTAATTGTGTTAAACTCTTTTTATTCTTTTAGAATTTCTGGTCGTTTCACAAGAAAAAAAGAAACCTACCTCTCTCTGTTGTTTCTCTGATTTGAGAAATAATGAAAAGATGTGATATAGACACGAAACAGTAATGGTTTTGATGGCTATCATGTCACAATTATTTTAGTTTTAACACACGAACACGCCATCTCAGGGCAAATACATTGCCAAACAAATATAACTCTACAACTATGAAATTATTTTCTGAAGTTCAGAAAGTTCTTTGGCAAAGTGACAAATCCTGTGAGATCTAAAGATATCTGTTGCCGGTTTCTAGAGGTCAACTGGCTTAAATGAAAGCGGATAAAAAGAGAAAGTAGGTCAATATACTTGCCCCATATCTGTTTTGTCCAAGAAGTGGCATGGTTTTTAGACTTAACAGACAGGTGCTGGCTCCACTCTACTTAAATATGGTTACACTTTTTGTTGTTGTTTTGTTTTGCTTTGTTCGTCCTTTTCATATTTAGAAGATTAAAAGAGAAGATATTAACTATAAAGTAAACACATCTTAATTAGCCAAATCTCATTAATAAATCGATCCCTTCTCATCCCCTATTCGCTTTTCCTTCTTTTCATTCGTTCTCTTTTTTTCATACACTCATACACTGTCCTGACAGTGTTTAGCTAAGAAGATAGTCTATGGGATGATGCACTAACACAGGAAACAATGAAGAACGGAAACAATATTTCGTTTAGAGCCTTAGGTGTCCTTATATTGGGAACTTGCCGTAATTCCAACAGAAGAATTATCAGTTCGTACTCTATCGTTGGTCGGTGCCTGCTCCCATAAGTTTCTGATCTTTACTAAAGTGTGCACCCCACCAAAAAAAATTATTAGTCTAGGCAATTATGACAACTACGTGAAACTAATACAATTAATCATCAAATCTGACGTGGAATAACGGTGAATTGACTCAAAAAACAACGACAAAGCATAACAATTTAACATTATAACAAAGTATATCATTATTGGCATAATGACCCCCCGCCCTCCGAGATATAACAGTGAATTCACTAGTAAAGTGAAATGATGACACGGTATAATAATAATAATAATAATAATAATAATAATAATAATAATAATAATAATAATGAAAAGATGCCATTCTAAAAGGGTAGATTATCCAAATAGCCCGACATATAGACGAGGTCTAAAGATGGTTTTTACCTTTCTACTATAGGCACAAGGCCTGAAATTTGGTGGGAGTGGGGGCAGTCGATTAGATCTACCTCTGTACGCAGCTGGTATTTAATTTATCGACCCTAAAAGGATGAAAAACAAAGCCGACCACGGCGGAATTTGAACTCAGAACGTAAAGACAGACGATTCTGCCAGCTCACCGCCTTCTAAAGTGATAACATTGAAAAATCAAAAAAAGACTTACCCAACAATGGAGATTTCTCATAGTATCCATCACGGACTTCCAAGTAATCGGAAATACATCCATGGGTCTCCGGAATGTCAAGAGAAGTGATATTTAAAACGATTTTCTCTCCATGTGTTGCAGATATTCGCCATTCACATTTTTCTTCAGTTGAGGACTGACGGTTGGGCTTGTGTGAGAATTCACCCGAAGCAGTTTGAAGAGTTCGACCACATGCTGCAAGGGAAAATACAATTAATATTTCAGTTACATAATGGTTTAATCTTATATTGGTTCCAATAATTAAATTAACTGTAACCAGTCGTTTCGGTGTTGTTCCAGAGGCAACAATTAACACAGGAATATTTGTCACCTTCCATAATCTCTTCATCCTGATATTTTTCTATTTTCTCATTTTCTTTGGTATCGACTCTATTAAATTATATTGCAAAGTCAATGACCTTTTGCTGCTTTTCCTTCTTTCTTTTATCTGTTGTCCTTTATAATCATATCTGTTTTTTTTTTTGCTTTAATAGCATGGTCAGCCTTTATGGGGAAATCCCATAAAATCCATAAAATCACTATCACAGCCCCTTGCATACCACCTTTCTGTTAGCATTCATTTTGTACTATCTAGAAATGGAATGTTTGACACGTTTCGTAACCTGTCACGATGGCTTCCATTCAAAAAACTCGTTTAATTCAATAGTTAATGTTTTAATTCCTTATCTACTAAGCTCACTTTTTTTCATATTGTTGTAACCGCTCTGTATTGCGAAGTCCATTACTAAAAACATGTAATTAAGTCTGTTATGTAAAATTGTTTGTTTGGTTGGGTGTTAACCGCTGTAAAGAGAAATTTCATACAGATTTGTGCATACAGCTTTCTAATAAAGGAGATGGAGGTTGCGCGTGGAGAAAAGGCACAAAATTTTACGCTTAAGCAACTGATATCATTAGTCTGGAAGATGTATACTCAATATTTTACTCTTATTTATATTTCTTCAATTATATTTTGTTGCTGTAGTTCTAGAATTTCACATAGAATATGGTATACCAGCTTCCGTAAAGAGGTTAATTATGTACTAATATTATTAACATTTGCTGGCGTCATTCATGTTCCAGTTCGTGTTCTCATACACATTTCCCCCTAAAAGAATTTCTCTTCCAGAACAGTTAACGCAGCCAAATTCTTCCGCTTCTGAATGTACAAGAACGTGTTAAATATATAAATATGTAAACAGTTTTCAAATGATTATATTTGGAATCGAAATACTTACTAGGACAACGATATAGTCTATTGGCTTGTCTGATGTCTCCAGGACTCAGTTTTAGTCTTTGACCAATGTCCTGTTTTCCATAATTATGTTTTGGTAAAATAGTATCCACAAAAGTCGCCCGCGCAAATGTGTTTCTTGCATAATGCATTATACTTCCGTAATCGTATTCTTCGCCCAAGGAGTTGACATCGGTGGAAGTAAGTTTGTTAAAATTATATTCTTGACCTGTAATACGAGACAATCAAGGAATAATTTGTTAATAGCATTGAGAACAATTGTATAACAGCAACAACAACAATAGTGTTGACGAGGAAACCTCACTGTGGTTACTTAATCAACTTAAAATGGAGGTCACATTCGATTATTTTTTTCGAACTCTAAAATCCATAGGCCCTGTTACCACGTTTCTATAGCTTGTAAGTGATCCGCATCAATCTGTTTGGCTTTATGCATCCGTACCGCACTTATTATTAGCCTTTTGTGTCTGTTACAAACCTATTGTGTACAGCTTTCAAGCATTGTTTCAGAATTTTGACCCCCCCCCCCTTCTCTCTCTCTCATTTTATTTATATAAGCATGCAACATTCAGACACTACTCGGAGTTTTCCAGTATGCCATGGATAGAAAGCTATGTGGTTTCCAATCATTAATCAAAACACGTGCTACCTTTCATCAGCTGTTTGTTTATCCTATGATAGTTT
>NC_068985.1:97861239-97872341 GCF_001194135.2 Octopus bimaculoides | reverse complement strand
TATATATATATATATATATATATATATATGGTTAATCATGTTATATATATGTATATGTATAATGGCTACAAGATTTCTCGCAGTTTCCTTTTACCCCATTTTGAAACACAGCTTTTTGTTTTTACGCAACTTGTTCGAACTTGAAAACACATGATTGCGAAAACAAACTTCTTAAACAGACAGTCTAATCGATATTTCTACTGTATCTCTGTTTATGGATAATGTATTCGTTTTCTTGTTCCAATGAAATAAAGTATGGACGTCGTTTTTGTCAAGAAAGATTGAAAGAGTAAAAAGCACAAATTAAATATAAAATGTAAACATCAAAAATCTTTTAAGTACGTACCTGGCATAATATTTCTATAAATAATTTCTACATGGTCTTCTCGATCAGGTCGCGTATGTTCATGCCAAAAGCCTACAACATGGCCCAATTCATGTACTACAATTCCAAATTTATCGCAATTTTTACCTATTGATATGGCTTGTGCTCCGTTCCCGCGTTTTCCAACATATGAACAGCATCTGAAGATATCCAAATGGTTATTGATAAAGAATATAAAAATCGGAAGGGAAAATTATATTGAGTATAAGAACAAACATTTAGGATGATTCAGCATAAAATACAGCCAATATATCAATGAGTAAAATGCTAAAATATCATTACTCTTGTGCATAAATGCAAGTCAGATGTCAGTCACACACAGTGCTTTGTGGTCAAAATATTTTAAAATATTTTATTGACAATGCAGTTCATTAACGCCGACAGTTTGCTTTGGCTGGTCATTTATATTACGTGTTTAGTGGATATTGCTTTATCCTTATCTTTGTTTCATTTACTGGATTACGGCCAGTTTTGAAAAGCATCTGGAAGACTTTGAGCCATCGAATTGACTTCAGTTCTTATCTAAAGCCAGTAACTTATTCTGTTGCTATCTTTTTGCCGAACTGCTGTTTCCCTGAGACGTAAACAGACTCAAACCCGCGTTCGAAACACACACACACACACACACACACAGAAGGCTCTTCTGCACAAATTCTGTCTACCAAATTCATTCTGACTACACTATATTCCTGGCCCAGGGCTATGGTAGAAGGCATTTAATCAAGATGCCGTAAAATGAAACATAATCTCGAACCCGAAACTACATTTATATACAACGAACTTCATAACCACAGTCATGCTATACATGTGTATGTATTTGTGCATATATGTTTGTATATGTACGTTAGTGTGTGTGTGTGTGTATGTGTGCGTGCACTCGTTGTGTGTGTATGTGTTTATAGTTAATAGAAATCATGATTTCGTATTCATTTGAAGCATAAGGAATAAAGAACCAAATACTGTTTTGTGTTTTAACTTGTATATTTTGACAAACTGGTGTTCACTTACCCGCATGGTCTTTCTGTAAAAACAATATAATCAGTGTGATGAGGTTCACGATCTACAAAAGTTATACAAGTATGATTTTCCCAATGGCGCATCGCAAGTCGAAAAAGAGCCTTGTGTGTACCTTGTTCAAAAAAGAAACAACGAAAATGAGACGCAATTCCTTCAAGGGAAGATAATATTTTGCAGAATATTTATATTTATATTAGTGGATTACTAATACAGAATGGGTGATGAATAAATATACGTAGTTACATCCATATGTATTTAGTCTCAGTCTCAAATGAGGCCCACGAGGACTTTTTAGTCGCAAGCTTTGTTTATATTGTAATAAATAGTTAATCTTATCACTGAAGGTTTAGGAGGGAGTAATGCACGGTTCCTGAGCATTTGCTGTTTTGTTGGCTCGATTCTCTTTCCAAGCTGCTGAATATGCCCTCCTGGGCCAAATTTTGCCACCAGACTGTGAAATATGAGTGTTAGTGTTTGTTTATTTATATTACTATATTGTTATACCCCCTAATAACGATTTCTTACATGGGCTACAAGAAAATTTTGGGGAATACAAAATCGAAAGTTATATATTGAAAGCTTTATGCCTTCAAAGAAGCTAAAACCTGATATGTATAATGTACGAGTTGTGGGATCAAGAAAATTTGAGGCTGAGTGGTACAATTATGCAGTTGATGAATGGTGAAAATAAATACTTTGAATAAAAGAAAAACGACGATATGTCATTAAAAGACATTAAATTATTTTCTATTTCTTGTGCTTTTATGGTTAAACCAGGAGTAAGGAGAAAAGTAACTATGTTCTCCACATGTGCTCAATCACATACTGATACGGTTTATATTCACTGGTGCCTGCAGATAAAAGGTGGGTAAGAAGAAAACTTCAGAGAGTTCACGGGAACAGGAAAGGAGACTTGGGGCCTAGACAGTGTAATGCTCAAAGATTAAAAAGAAGGAGCAAAGATATACATGTTGATATGGGTGATGGAAGTGGTATATAAATAAGCTTGACCAGAGAAGTACAGGTCATTATAGTACAATGAGTGTGAGGAAAACAATGTCTGTTCGCTAAAGGATGGAATGAATTGGTGATTTTGCTGATCGGGCGGAGAGCTTCTTTGTGAATGCGAACTGCTAAGAATCATGCATTAAAATATGGGAATCCAGAAGAAAATTATCTTTAAGATCGGCAGATAAAGAAGACACTTACCACTGAAATTGGACTGTATTTGGTATGGAATCACACCATGACTCCAAAGACGGTCTAATCTGGCAGTTGCAGCTCTACGAACTCGAGAACTTCGATGCTTCGTTTCACTCGAACTTCTACTTATATTTTTATTATTTAATGTGTGTGCGTTTAATCTTTCCCAACATTTTTTATCCCTGTAATACAATAACATTTCATTGAGTTAAAGAAATAATATGTATATAGTTATGTATACATACATATGTGTGCGTGTGTATTTATTACACATTATAATACGTTAATAGCACTTCCATTCCTGCACAGTTTGACCGTTGTGGATTATTCATGTGTTAGATACTATTGTAAAACTCCATAACGATGAAGATGTGCAGTAATGGGAACGTAACTAGCTTATACTGTTTAAAACACACCTAGCCATTTCTTCTCTTATCTCTCACTCTTAAACATCTTAACCCAGACAAACATTAAAAGTACGAACAGAGAAGCATCTGTTGTATCAAAAGCTTCATTAACCCGAATCACTGTGCTGGGATGGACACCACTAATAAGTAGAGAGTGGACTTTGACGAATCTTTTTTTTTTTTCTTGCCTGAATCTATAGGAACACCGAAACAAACAAGAAAGTTAAAAAACTTGTCCAAACTGTCACACTGCGCTCCACAGAAGTCCTGTCTGCGTGTCTGAGTATTCATTTGGGTAGAAGCTTGACGAACTTGAAACAACAGATCAGTAGATTGCGCCTAGCCGGTCGGCGGAACCTACATACTTGTTGGTCGGCCCAGTCAGAGCTGACCACGGGGCTCTAATAACAACAACAGAAACAACTAAGTGCTGCAGAACTTTTAAAAATAGTTATGTCAGGGAACACCAAAAACAATGATAAAATATTTGCTAATGGTAAACAGACATAATGCATTCATTTATAAACTCTGATCGTTTATTTTTTTTTCAGTTCCTTCTAACTATTAATTTTTCTTTCTCTGTCTTACTCTGTCCGTCTCCGTCTCTCTCTCTCTCTCTCTCTCTCTCTCTCTCTCTATCTATCTATCTATCTATACGACACTGGCAGGTGAAAGAAACAAATATAAGTTGTATGTTGTGAGAAGACACACAATGCAATAGCAGTAACAATAGCAAGGAAAATAATAATAATAACAATAATAATAATAATAATAATAATAACAACAACAACAATAATAATAATAATAAAAATAATAATAATAATTTGAACAACAACAATATGGTGTGGGTGACTGATTGGAGATGAAATAACAAAAAGAACAGATTTCCGTTTTTCACTCATACCATTTAGCTCTGTTACTCAAACGAGAAAAACACAATACAAACATATTAGCTACGTAAATAGAAACACATGAATAAACACATGCCATAGCTAGTATAGAAATATGATACAGGGAAACATGAGGGCATGAGACATAACTACACGCACTGTCTGCTCTTCGGAGATATCTGGTTGTACACAACCTCCGCCTAAACACATCCGCCATACATTCGTATTTCATCTTCTCGTCACTTTTATTACGTTCTCCTCCCTGCTTCAGATCCCCATCTTATGTCTTTTCCCAACCTTACTCCCCAAAGAGTAGTTACCACTCCGCAATTCTCTCATCACCTATGTTTTTCTTATAGATGTCAACTTCGCTGTTCAAGATTATACTAATAAACGGCATTGGTCTCTTACTGATCTTAGAGATACTAAAGAAAACCTAGATATCAATATTGGTTCCAAATTTTGGCACAAACCCAGCAAGTTCGAGGAGGAGTTAAGTCGATTATATCGACCCCCGTGTTCAACTGAAAGGAAGAAAGGCAAATTGAACCTCGGCGGAATTTGAACTCAAAACGTAAAGACGGACGAAATGCTGCTAAGCTAGATATCAATATTGCAAAGGAGTAATTCTCATAGAGAAAAATCTATAATTATAGACGTTGTAATCTCAATGGGATCCAAAAAGAATTTGGAATGGATTATCCAAGGAGGAAACTTTTACAAGAAAGCGGGAAAGCATCCAGATCTCCCTCAAATCATACCTTACCATCTTAAACACACCCTTAGGTCTATTGTTAACTCTAGGTTTCATAAGACCGGAGTTTAACACGGTTTCTTTGAAATGTAAGTGAGTGAAATTACAACACACCCTCTAGAATGGGTCACCGGTCCGTCGCAAGGTTAATTTCCCCAGCTATTACTGGGATTCATTTACAACTGAAGGACTGAAGTGTTTTGCTGAAGAACACAACGCACCTTGTGGTCCGGGGATCGAAACCACGGTTGAGAGTGCCATACTCTGACCACTAGGTTATCCTTAAGCAAAAAGCGCATATATATATATATATATATATATATATATATATATATGTATGTATGTATGTATGTATGTATGTATGTATGTATGTGTGTGTGTTTGCGTATGTATGCATGTATGCATGTGTGTGGGTTCAATAATATGTCTGATTACATAAGTTAGAAAATGAAACGTGACTGTCATGGTTGGATCATCTATGATCGTGATTCTTTTCAATCAGACCTAAGCTGGTGTTAAATAGGAACATCAAAATACCTTTTAGACCTTTTAGAAATACTTCACATGCAAACTATACAATCTGAAGAATAGCGTTTCTGTTCGATATGTAGGCGTGGTATGTAACGTCATGGTCGGAAGCAGTACCAATAAATATTAATTGCACATAGTAATATGTTGTTGTTTAGCCCTGTGCCAGCTCTGCATATAGCTTCGATCAAAAATGTTCCAGTCGTTACACATTCCGCTTTACTTCGAGCCTAACGTATCGCAAAAACCACGTTATCCAATGCTCTATTCCGTTTTTAAAACGATAGAGGGCACTCCGACGTCGTTGTTAATGTGTAATCCCAGTCAGCCTTTGACGGACAATACCTATGATCAAAGACATTCCACCCGTGAGCCTCTGGTTTTTCTTTTTTCTGACCTTGTCAACCAGTGATTCTTTTATGGAAAATGGTAGTGTGTACGCAATTTGGAGTGGAATTTTACTGTTATATCCATAAGGTCCAGCGACCTGTTGAAGTTTCTATAAATAGCGTGATCCATAGATACAGAGAGAATTAATAACTCACCAAATTCCTTTCAAAGATTTAAATACTCGACAGAAATTATCGTATCAGATTACAGAGCAAAACTGAGAGGAAAATTTCAATACTCACTTTTTCCGACACCTTTTTCTTTTTCTGTGACTTTGTTTCTTTCTCAATTTGTGTTTTAACGATGTTCTATTTGAATGTTTTTCATGTAAACTTTTTTGTTTTTTCGCTCTTTCTTTGTTCCGCCAAGATGTCATGAGATCACGGACATCCGTTTGTGTAAGAGCGATATCATTCATAAAGCCAGCTGAAAATATAACAAAATCAACAAAGTTATCAATCAGTTAAGTCCAAACATATACATATATATTTATATATATATAGTAATACACGTAAAAAAAAAATATGACTACGAAAATTATGTAAGACAAAGCATTTAGAAATTAATGTTACATAATTGCAAATATAGGCGAAGGTATGTCCGTGTGGTTAAGAAATTGATTGTGTATCCATGTGACTTTGAGTTCAGCCGCATTGCACAGAACTTTAGGCAAAAATCTTTTACTACAGTCCCGGGTCAACCAATACCTTGTGAGTGAATTTGGTGGGCAGAAACTGTGCTTACGTCTGTGTGTGTGTGTGTGTGGGGAGGTTGTGTAAGTGTGTGTGTACGTCCGCATGTGTGTAGATGGAAACTGTGTAGAAGCCAGTTGCACATATAAGTTTGTGTGTGTATGTGTGTGTGAGAGAGAGAGTGTGTAAGTCGACGTGTGTATACGTCCGCGTGTGTATGTTTGTTTGATTCCCCCGATGATTGAAAACAAATGTTCGTTTATTTATGTCCCTGCAACTTAACGATCCGGCAAAAGTTACCAATAAAATTTGAGTTAGACTTTAAAGAATAAGTACTATGATCGATTTGATTGATTAAACCCTTCAGTAAGGTATTCTAGCGTGGCTGCAGTCCAAGTAAAAGATTAATAAGAGGAAAAATACATAATTAAGTTTGTTGGAAAAAAAAAAAACAAACAGTTTAAATTTACTGATATCAATATTGGGAAATTATATTCCTTTAACATATAACTTCTTTTCGAGATTCTCGAAGTAAAAAAACAAATTTCCTCTCACATTAAATCAGAGATTTTACTTCTTGAAAAACAAGCAATAAAACATTTTTGTATTTGATTTGCAAGAGAGGACATACCATTGATGCGGTCACGAATAACAACGAAAGTAGTTTGATAGACTGACCGAGCGATTGGTTATACGGTTAACCAATTGACAAATAAAAAGAAAGAAGTGAATTAGAAGCAAACTTTAAGAGATACAAGGAATGAAATATTGCTTGGCAAAAAATTTTCAGTGGAAATGAAAGTCAGCAGATAGCTTGTTTCTGTACGAAGGAATACTTTTTTATACTTAATAATACATAATACAATTTATAAAAATGAAAACAAAGCTCAATATAGTAGAGGATACAATTATATCTATAATGATAAAAGCAAAATTCTGTCAGTACAGTAACTATAATTATATGTTGTACAAATTTTATAGTATTTCCACGAAATAATGAAATTAACACTAATTTTCTAAATAAAAATATTTATTAATATTAAATTGGAATAAATTTCTTATTTGAATATTTTGCGATAAATATGATATCAAAAGGAGTAATACTGTTCAGCGATCAATTAATTAATTAATTACAGGTGCAGCAAATTAATGAATTCCATATTAGCGCTACGCAGCCAACAAGTCTTAAGATTCACATCTTAATTCACACGTCGCTATATGTATCGTTACCTCTCGCACTGCGTGTGTGTTATATCGTGTTTGTATATAAAGCAGAGACAAGGTTTCTTGTGACGTAAACAATAACATGTTGAACATGCCAGCCAGTATGATGTTTTTGATATTTTAAGTGTTACCTCTAAACGAAAGCATCACCCATATAGCAGGTAGCAGTAGAGAAGGAGGAGTTGGAGATAGGGACATCATAATAGTATGTGGTAAAGGTAGAGGAGGAGAATTATTAGTTGTAATTGTAAAGGTGCATCAGTAGTAAGAGAGAGAGAGACAGACAGAGAGACAGACAGACAGGGGCTGTGCAATTCCATACAAGACAGAGTAACACTTTATATATGATCAATCGTGTAGGAATGAGTATTATGAGTATGAGATATGTGTGTAAAAGATATTTGTTCGATGTGCCGTGCAGAGGAATCGAACACAGAAGTAAGAAATTGTAAAGAAAACATATAACTAGAATATATGAGTAATTGATTCGTAGGAGTCTTAAACCAAGATGACTGCTGAACTCGTTTGACGAAATAGGAAAAGACGGGCGTAAAAATATAAATTGTATAATTTTGCTAATGAAAAGAAACAAATACGAAAATCAATGAATGAGCTGTGCAAAAATATGCATATATTTTAGAAATATATATATATATATATACTATAGTGCCAGGCATTCATTCAAAATGCTAGTTAGCTGAAACATGAACCTGGCATAGAATCTACTATTGTAACCCCAGGGTTAGAAACAGCCAAAGCGAAGGAACGTAAATATAATATAATAAGCACAATTTTATTTCTTTATAGTAAAAGCGGTTTCAAATTTTGCCACAAGGGCAGCAATTATGGTGGAGGGGATGAGTCGATTACATCGACCCAGTGTTTAACTGGTACTTATTTTATCGACCCCGAAAGGATGAAAGACAAAGTCGACCTCGGTGGAATTTGAACTCAGAGCGTACCATCAGGCGAAATACCGCTAAGCATTTCGTCCAGCGCGCTAACGATTCTGCCGGCTCGCCACCTTAAATATGTAGTTACAGTAATTCTTTTCTACTCTAGGCACAAGGCCCGAAATTTTTAGGGAGGTGGCCAGTCGATTAGATCGACCTCAGTACGCAAGTGGTACTTAATTTATCGACCCCGAACGGGTGAAAGGCAAAGTCGACCTCGGTGGAATTTGAACTCAGAACGTACAAACGGGCGAAATACCGCTAAACATTTCGTCCAGCGCGCTAACGATTCTGCCAGCTCCTGCAGGCACGTTTACATCAAAACTGATAATAACTGTATGAGCACGTACCAAAGTGGGTACGATCTACTGACATACCCAGAGACATGCCTGTTCTGACTAATAAGTAGATTAATGACAATTCGTTGATATTATCAGCTGAGACAAGAATGCAAACTTAACCTATGTACCGTATTCTGACTGATTATCTAAATCTCCCTTCCAACTAAACGCACGGAAGCAAAGTCGAGAAGTACTTCAAAAAGATTATAAGCGAGATATGGGAAACGAGAATAGATACGGTATCGATAATAATTAGTTCTCTGAGTGTGATAAAAATAAAGAACATGATGAAACGCATTAAAAAATATATACATATATTAGTACTCTGAACGATATTGTATGTCTAGTTGATAATAGCACTTTCTATAAATTATAGAGAATCGATCAAATATACAGATATACAGAGATTGAAATCCAGAAAGTATGGAATATCTGCATAATGATAGTATCAGTAGCCGTACGTATCCAATGTCTTGATAAATAAATCCTTTCTAATATAGGCACAAGGCCTGAAATTTGTGGGGAGGGGGAAAGTCGATTAGATCGAGCCCAGTATGCAACTGGTACTTAATTTAACGATCCCGAAAGGATGACAGGCAAAGTGGACCCCGGCGGAATTTGAACTCAGAATATAAAAGACGAAATACCGCTAAGCATTTCGCCCGGCGTGCTAACGTTTCTGCCATCTTGCCGCCTTTCAGTTTAACTTTATCACTTGCTCCATTGAGTGCCATTAGTAGAATACACTCCGTTGTTCCAGTTGATTCGATCAACGGGGCAGCCTGCTCATGAAGGCGCGTAACTTAATGGTTAGGGTATCCGACTCACAATTGTATGGTTGTACGTTCGATTCCCGGCGCGTTGTGTCATTGAGCAAGTCACTTTATTTCACGTTGCCTTCAATCCATTCATCTGGCAAAAATGGGTAGTACCTGTATTTAAAGGGCCAGCCTTGTCACATTCTGTGTCACCCTGAATCTCCCTGAGAACTACGTTAAATGTACACGTGCTTATGCAGTGCTCAGCCACTGGCACGCTAATTTCACGAGCAGGCTGTTCCGTTGATCGGATCAACTGGAACCCACGTCGTCATAACCAACGGAGTAACTTTTGTAGAATACGCTCTGTTGCAAGTATCTGGGTCAAGTCTACGGATTAAGGATAACTTTCTCCTTTTCTCCATCGCCTCTCCTGGGAAGAAGGGAGCATCTCGCAAAAATGCGTTATTTGTAATTTCGTTATCGATACCTGTACTTATAAGAATAAGGTAATCAATGTTTTTTTTTACATTTTTTTCCCCAACTTTTCGTCTTAAATTGTCTTTGCAAAATGCCTCAGCAATTTTTTTTTTTCTGGTTTCCAGAGTGCCAGAAATTCCCAAAGCACAACATTAAGGCATTAAAAAAAGAGAGAGAGAAAATGGTTGAAATAACAAAGAACTTCTGAAAATATGGAATATCTGAACAACGCGGGAATCAGTTTTTATGAACCCCTCATACAATTTTTCCATCCCCTTTTCAAGAAGGGCTTTACTTTGAATGAAATTTCATTATTCTTTCTAGCAGAGCAAGCGACCAGGTAGAAACTTTCTCACCGGCTCATTAATTTTATCTTGCGGTTGTTGCTTTTGTTTAACCCTAGGTCAGCTCTAATTGTCTCAACCCATGATTAATGGTACTCTAATCAGTCACATCACGGCTTTTTACTTATATTATCTACTGCATTGTATCACGTACATAGATGAGTGTCAACGAAGAGCCTTCGTTTGCTCATAAATAACAGCCTTGCCTGAAGCGACACACTTAGCTTTATTTGAATATAAAAGACGTCCAAATAAAGTAAACTTATAAATATTCTGGAAATTTGACTCGTATTTAAGGACTGATAAAAATCATAAAAAATTAAAATGATAATACATGTACACTAATTGACAAAACAGCTGTTTCTGATAACATTATATCACTGGAAATATCGGCAAAGCTGAATAAATACAAAACACTCGAAACTGAATCTTCTATTATACGTTTATTTTATTGTCGTAGTCATACAACCAAGACCTGGGTATTTTCGAGGTTTTAAGTTATAAAACATTAATTCTTTTGAAATACTACTCTAGCAAAACAGCAAAGCATTATACAATGTCGCAGGTCAAGTTATGTGCACTCGGAAATATACACACGTACACACGTACACACACACACTCTCTCTCTCATACACACACACACACTGTCTGTCTGTCTGTCTGTCTGTCTGTCTGTCTGTCTGTCTGTCTGTCTGTCTGTCTGTCTCTCTCTCTCTCTCTCTCTCTCTCTCTCTCT
>NC_068985.1:97853942-97861154 GCF_001194135.2 Octopus bimaculoides | reverse complement strand
TATATATATATATATATATTGTGGGGGTGCTTCAACATGATGAGCTTCTATCTATCTCTCAAACAAACATACGTACGCCTTTTTGTCATTAGCAGTGGGATTTGAACTCTGTATATAAAGAGACGGAAGAAATACTGCTAGTTCTAACTAATGTGCCAACTTCCACAACTGCTACAAAGGCGGCTGCTGAGGAAACATTACAGGACAAATTACAAAAAGCACTTCAGGCTTATATGGAATCGATTATGAGAGAAACAGATACGCACACAATATTGTGCAAGCGGAATGGAATAAGATTTTCCAGTACAGTGCACAGTAGTTTAAAGCCATTCAAGGAACCCCATAAATTCAGTATAACTCTGACTATACAACAGGTAAGCGATCTGTCAAAGCTGTGTACTCCTGTCTGCCTGCGAAGTCTTGGCCCATCTACTCGGAGCATTCTCATCAGAATTAATAAGACTATGACTCTTAAAGATAAATCGCCATTTTTTCAGAAAATGCATTTGTGAAATACATTTTCTTCATGGAAACATGATTAACGTGGTAAGAATCATGCTGTTTTGTAAATGGATTAATAAATACAACCACACTACTTCTGTGTATTGAGTACAATGCCTTACATTGCGGTTTGTCCTCATGCTTTTTCAATGTTAAACGTTCCACTGCAATACGCGCGCGTGAATGTGTACGTGCGCGTGTGTATATGTATAAAGATATATTTGTGAGTGTGTGAAGACGGCCAGCAAGATCCAGCAAGAACCACCCGACGACAATTCTCGGATTACCTGAATTATCATGGTCAGATGCCTACTCTCACTCATGGTTTCCAACTTACAGTCACAAAATTAGAATAAGGCTAGACAACCATATTAAATTCACCACCATCAACCATGTTACAATAAATTAACTGGAGAACGGCACTTCCTTCTCCATCTTCACCTTCTCCAACAAGTGGTACTTTTAAAGAAGGTGACGCGGGCTTGGCAGGTAATGAAATCTTTATTTGCCACTGAATATAGAAAACTACCGAGAAGAAACTCTCCTTTACTAGTACTTGCAAATATATTAGCTATGAGATAACATACAGAAATGAAGGAGAAAATTAGATAAAGACTACTACTACAGGAGACTCAGTCTAAATATTAGATAACGGATCTGATCGTCAGATAAAAGATATGTACCACATAAGCACACCGTGTCATTAATTTCTACTTCAATGTAATAAATTGAATGTCAAGTGGATTGAAGAGCTTTGGGAGGGAAACCTTGACAACTACTTATTGCATTTTAAATAAACCATCATAAAAATGGTTTAGATAAACTGTAGTCTAGTTAATATCACTATGTTTAATTTAGGAAACATAAAAAAAGCTAACTAGAAATATTTATACGGTGATACATAATATCAAGTCATTGATTTGATAACATTTTTTTTTATTTCTCCAGAAAGTACGGATGGTGACTCTGGTCATATTAGTTCTGTTACTGTGACTTCATTAGCGAAGAAGTTATGTGAGAGCAAATTCGTCATACACATAGGATTGAGAACTATAGCTTGCTGACCCACTTGGACTTACAAAAATACTTAGAAATAGGCAAAGGTAGTTTAGAACAATAAGGTAACATGTAAAATAAAGATACAGAGAATTTTCTTTTTTTTCTGTGACATGGTGAGAAGATAAGGGATAATGCTCATGAATGGTTGGAGGGTTTTCACCATATTGGATTCTGTAAAAAAGGTATCCAAGGACCAACTGGGTGACGGTTTGATACGGATTAAAATAGAAACTACTTAGAAGTCAATTAGCCGAAGGCAAAAGGTTTTGAGAAAGCAAAAAGAACAAGGGATGTTAAAAGCAACAGAATATATGAAGAGGCTTGACTGAGTAGGTAACTATATTCATTGGATGAATATGCAAACAGCTTCCATGTAAAAGCTGAAAATAGATAGTACAAGCACGCTTCGAAGCTGGCGTGTGACATTAACATTCCTACGATACTTTAGAATATATCTGAATATGCCTGACACAAAAGATCAGAGTAAACAGCTTAGTCATCATAATCAAAGAAAACCTAGGCACTTTAAAAATTCCTTGGTTTCTTGCATCAAATTTTCAATCGGAAGGTAATGGAAATTGTATCAAAATACAGGGGCAATAGGCACGGATTAGAAGAGTTAAATCACTTATCAAATAATTGATGCACTGCTGCTAATAGGAAAGAATACTACGAAAATGTGCTTTTGGAAATGCTCAATGAGACTGATCTGCTGTATTTTAAACAAGAACAAGGAAGGATTTCTGTATAGCTTAAATTGTATGATGCTGCTACTGATTAGCTTCAGTCATTCTCTGATCGAATTGGAAATGGAGAGGACTTGGAATTCGCTGGTTGAGAGAACAGAAGTGTTGCATGAACAGAAGAAACAAGAAGAAACAATCTCTGTTATTGCTGTTGTTCCTTGGTCCCAGATCAGCCCCGATCAAACCGTAACCAACCATATTATTGCATATTTATAACTGTCTGATATGACCTTCACTTAAGGTGTAATTCGTGTGATATTTGGTTACTGTTTCTTGCAATCGACATTGTGGAGGGTAGTTATTGGAATGACATGTAAGGTAGTTCTTGGAATGACAAGTAAAGGTAGATTTTGAGGCTAAGGGCCTTAACGATGTATATCGAAGTTAACTAATGTAGTGTAGAAATTATTAATAGATAAATGCATTGTAGCAAAAATCAGAAACCTTAGAGAAGCCTGATTTTATATTTATCAGAATTCCTATCATATGGTGATACGTGATTTGATTTTGCCAGTTTATAAATGAGTAAGAGTATCAATGATTATGTTTACTGGGAAGGGGGGAATAGACTAAGGATAAAAGATAAACTAAATTGAAAGTGTGGATATTGAAAAGACACCTGCTAATCCTTAGAATCCATTCTTCTTGGATTCCTCGAGAAAATATTCAGTTGTTCAGTAGTGGTTGAACAGAACACGAACTAATAAACTGTAATACTGCACTTAAAGAAATGAGAAAAATGACGATGTAAACCGGTGTGAGAAATGTTAAAACGCCCCATCGATAATCTGAAATAGCTGCAAGAATGTTTTGTTAAGCTTGAAGTGTCAATTGATGTTATAGTGCAAGATAGCAATGATAAATAAGTGCGTTGTGATGTCAAGTGTGCGCACTAGAAGTACTCACAGATACGAGGAAATCACTTGACCCGAAGTAGAAAGAAGTTGAGATATCCTTCGGCTGCGATGATGGCGAAACTTTTATAGCAATTTCAGGTCAATTTGAAGAGATACGGATAAAAAAAATGGAGTTATTCGATAAGAATCTCGTGAAAACCGCAAAGTTTTCCAAATGTAGGGTATACGAAGAATGTAGTGCACTTCAGTTATCTATCTATCTATCTATATATATATATATATATATATATATATATAATGCAACGAAAAGACATCATCCCAGAAAGGTGGTGAAGCTAATTCCTGTTTTCGCGCTGCCCGCTAATTCTAAATAGTTTTTAGCTTTAGAAATTATTTATGATTCCAGCACAAAGCCAACAATTTTAAGGCTCTTAAGGAGATTAAATTATCTGAAAAATATAATTAAACAATTTGTTGTTTAGCTCCAGATAAGTACTAGTCCAGAAGAACTTCTAATTTAAAAGCATCGAGTCATGATCATATTACATTAAATTCAAAAGTCCAGTCAGCCGTCACTTGCCAGCCAATTAGATTTCGTAACATGTACCATGCATTCGCTAATTGTTTTAGGTGCCTGTGTAACCACGAGCAGACATAGACATCTTCTCAAATTCTTCGATTTGACCCCTGCGATAAATCTATAATGTGGCAACTAGAGGAAGAGAGAACTGTATCTTCACCCCTACTGGTCTTCAGTTACACCTAGGCAAACTGAAGCAACATGAAACGAAGTGCCTTATTGAAATACATAACACACCATCCGGCCCAGAAGTTGAACCCACAACATTATGATCACGAACCAAACACCTAAACCACTAGGCCAAGCGATTACACATTGCATTTTATTTAAGCATATTTTAGTTATGTCTGTATCATTCAATGTATTTATTTTTTGTTTTAAAACGATAGGGTGTGAGATAAGAGTGATTTACCTGCTATCTTTAACAGGTCAAGCAGCCATGTACAGCCCATTTCACTGGCGCGTCATGAAGTTGCTAACAATTGTAGAACGAGTATATTCCAAAGAAAGCTGGTTCACCAACACTCGGAATCCAAAAGCTCGTGTCCTCACATGCATATTTTAACCTTCTAGTTTACAGTAGATGCCCCATTTATTAGTCGACGGAATACTCCTGGCTACAAGACAGCGAGCAACAAAACAAAAAATCCTACACATTCATGGACGCTGATTACGAACATTCAAAATTCCAGTTGTGTCAAATTTAATAATAAAATTTTAAATACCATGAAATACAAGAATTATTTCAGTATGGTGACATGACATGACATGCAGAAATACAAACGCACGCATATACAAACGCTAATATAGACGTATAAAAACACACTCACTCACACAGACACAAAGGATAAAAAAAAACAGCTACATCATCATAATATAACACAATGGGACGCTGTTCTTATTCGCTGACACAAAGAAATAAATTGCTTTGATTCTCAAGAGCCATCAAATAAAATATGGCTACTGAAAAAACTCTAACAAATACATGAAAATTTGTTTTTTTTAAATGTCAAAACAAAACATAAATGTCTTTGGTTACGAATTGTCTTCGTAACTACGTAGTTCTGGGTGCGATTCTACAGAGTGAAGGATCATCACGCGCGTGCGTGTGTGTGTGTGTGTGTGTGTGTGTGTGTGTGTGTGTGTGTGTGTGTGTGTGTGTGTGTGTGTGTGTGTGTGTGTGTTTTTCGGTGCAGTATATCAGGGATAGAAGTAAAACAAACGCATGGAAATCGATAAACGGGAGCTTTGGGACGAAATCTCGTCGTATATTTGTTCCGTTTGAGTTTCACAGACAACTGTCTATCACTCTCATGGTTGTAAATAAAGGAACCAGAAATTGGCTCACTGGGTATCTGTAATCAACGACTCTGTTGTTCACAAAAAGTTACAGGTAGACAGAAAGAGAAAACAGAGAGACCTATCGGAATGAGAAATGGCTCCCGACCGCTTGGCGATCTCCATTTATCGTGAACTATGATTGGAACGAAGCGAGATACACCACTCAGAACGCAAAAGCGATTACTAAAAATAGCATAGTATATTTTTACTATTACTTTACTGACTCTTTCAATGCTTGCAATTACAAGTAACTCAGATAACATTGTTATGTAACAGAGAGAAGGTTGCAATGTCTGTTTATCTGCGATCAGAAGACGAACCATGAAATTTGTACTAAATTCTAGTGATATTAAGGTTTAAGCCAGTTTCCATTTAGTAAGTAATGCACCAGGGTTTGAAGAAATTTTGTAATGACAATGAGAATATGGTGAATGTACTTGTTCTGCAAGAACTCAAAGATTATAGAGTCTCTTTTAACTTTAGCCGGTGAATCCTCGTATCACTTTAGTAAAGCGTATCACCAAAATAATGCCTGTTGTTGAAGAAAAGTCACAACTTTTTACTAAGTACCTTCTGAATCCCACCCAGTAAAAGCAATATCTTTCTGGAGCACAAGCATGTCAAACGAGCCAACGAGGGTGTTTCTATGTGGTCGTTTAATGTTCTAGCTAGCAATAACTTCTTGAAATTACACCTGGCCGTTTCGAAAAATATGGAAGAGCACATTGGATAATTTGCTCCTAGATGTGTCAGAAAAAGAGGACTGAATAGTCCACAGTCAAAATGTTTTATATCATAGTTCTACAAAGTAATGACTGATTTGGGTTTAATCAATCAAGCAACTTAGAAATCCTTCTTAGTCACAGTATTCTTTCTTGATCTCATTGTCTACAGTTTCTCTTCCTTTCGCACACCGCGGATAAATCTTCCCTTTTTATATTGTCTTCACATTCTCAATACAATGTCGTCAATACGATGTCCCACCTACGCATATCCAAAACTGAAAACCAAATAACGCTGTCCCTTTTTATTCTTTTAATGCAGATTTTTTTATGTGTTTGTGTACACTGTGTCCATATACAACATTCCGAACTTAAGATAACCCATATAAACTTTACCCTTCTACTTGAAACAAGCATCAGACACTTATGAGTACAGACCTGCTTCCTTTACAATCAATAATTATAACACTCCGTTGTTAAAGCGTTTACCATCACAGCTTGTAAAATTTTAGTTTATGTTACATGACATTAATAAATAGAATACGCGACCTTCTCTTCACAGCAGTGAAATATTTTTGTACTTAGGTATTTTCAGATTTTCAGTTTGTGACCCATTATGAAAATGTATTCTCACATACGAGGCAGACATTAATATAGTAAGAAAAAAAAAAGCATAAAAGAAAGCAGCCGACCAGACTGTTTGACCAGGTCGACATATAAATCAACAGCTTAACATTCACAGCTAAAAATTTTTCCTAACAACCAGTGGAAAATTATTTTCATAAAAAAAGCCATTCGCTTTGATATTCCAAATACATTGTCTCTTTCTGACCTCAACAGACTTTGAGTCGCTGGCATTATCGTTAAACTGGGGTGGGATTAAATGTACCGATAGAAGGTCGGGTAAAATATTTTGTGGTATTTAAGCGCGTCACTCTACGTTCTGAATTCAAATCACACTGGCAACACATTTACCTTTCATCTTTACGGCTCGATAAAAAGAGTACCACCTAAGTACTTGTGTCAATTTATTCCATTGTGCTCCTCCACTAAGTATATGGTTGTGACCCTATGTAAGAGCCCTGCCTTGTCTTGGGCCCATAGCCTCCTACAAAGCTGCAGGGCCGTCGTCCTAACATGGTGTCTGGGGAAGTTTTTCAGATCTAGTAGAACCCAACCTACTCGAGTCGATTTTTCCAGAGAAAGAGAGAGGAGGAGGAGGAGAAGAGAGAGGAGGAAAAGAGAGAGAGGAGGAGAAGAGAGAGAGAGGGGAGAAGAGAGAGAGAGAGAAGAGAGAGAGAGAGAAGAGAGAGAGGAGAGGAGGGAGAGGAGGGGAGAGAGAGGAGGGGAGAGAGAGGAGGGGAGAGAGGAGGGGAGAGAGAGGAGGGGAGAGAGAGAGGAGGGGA
>NC_068985.1:97849919-97853626 GCF_001194135.2 Octopus bimaculoides | reverse complement strand
AGAGAGAGAGAGGAGGGGAGAGAGAGAGAGGAGGGGAGAGAGAGAGAGGAGGGGAGAGAGAGAGAGGAGGGCTGGAGTGAGCGAAATAGAAAAAATCGTTTCAGCTCAATGCTGGTAATTTATTTATCGACCTTGAAAGAATGAACGCAGAATTGATTGGGGCGATATTTGAACTCTGGGTGCAATGAGCCATGAGCATCACCGCAAGGCAATCTATATGTCGTCCTAAAATATCAGCTAGTTTGCCTATATTAAAGATCATCATTATCCGCGTGAAAATCTCCTTGGATTAACTTTCAAATGATATTCATTTGCATTTCAAATGAATCAGAATAGCGACATTTCCTCACTATAAAAGAAGAACGCAAAACTGACGAGGATAAATGCCTGAAAAGGTGTGTGTGTGTGCACGCGCGCAATACAACTTGCGGAGCCCAGCTGCATAAACTGATGCTATTTTGTCAAGTAGACACATCCATGGGTTTCCAAGGACAAAATTCGAGCATACAATCGCTGGCGTGGCTGTGTTGATAACGACTTTGCTTCCCAACCACGCGGATCCGAGTTCAGTCTTGCAACCTGGCACCTTGGGCAAGCGTCTTCTACTTTGGCCTTCGACCGACCAAAGCTTTCTGAGTGAATTTGGAAGGCGGAAACTGAAACAAGTCCCTCGTTTAACCTTGTCATCCATGATCAAACAGAGAAACGATTCAAGTCATACCAACAATGAGCTCCTTTTATTTCAAAGACTACATTTTATAATATGTCCTTTCTTTTCAAGACAATAGGCTGCGGTTTGACGGATATTTGGTTGTTGTTTCTAGCAGGTCAAGCGACCATCATGCTACCTCTCACTTTAACTCGTGTATATCTGCGGTTTGATGAACATTTGGCTTCTCTTTCTAACAAGCTGAGAAATCACGTAGCGGTTTCTACTGTGTCCTGATTTCACAATTTATTGAAAGAATAAACAACTATGACAGCAATGACATTATTATTTACAACGGCTTTCGTCTGTCGCTACGTTCTGAGTTCAAATTCCGCCGAGGTTGACTTTGCCTTTCATCCTTTCGGGGTCGATAAATTAAGCACCAGTTGCGTATTGTGGTCGATCTAATCGACTTGCCCCTTACCCCAAATTTTCAGGCCTTGTGCCTATAATAAAAAGAATAAAAATGTCAAGGTGGCGAGCTAGCAGAGTTGTTAGCACGCCGAGGGAAATGCTTAGCGTTACTTCCTTTGTCTTGACGTTCTGAGTTCGAATTCCGCCAAGGTCGACGTTGCCTTTCATTCTTTCAGGGGTCAATAAATTAAGTACGAATCAAGAACTGGGGTCGATGTGATCAACTATCCCACTCCCCACAAATTCCAGGCCTTGTGTCTATAGTAGAAAGGATTATTATTTACAATATTAAGGATCTCTTCAGGGGTTGGTGACATCAGAGATATCATCATCTAGCTATAATACGCCAGTAAAGAGACACATTAACAATAGATACGATTTAATACAAAATTTTTTGACGAGCACTCTTTATGTGAGACCTCTCATCACGTGAATGTATCTGTCACGTAAAAGGCTTACCATATATTTACCGGATTATCAAATAAATATACACAGCCAGCAAGTGTTTGCGACCGCTTAGAAGCTCTCTGGAGAAGTTCATTAGGTTTTATACTTCTTTCAAATTCATCCGGCGAGTAAAGCGAGGAAGAGATTTAGAAATACGCAAGACTGATTTGATGTCTTTACGATTCAGTGGGTTCACATACTAACCACATACATACATACATACATACAAATCAGAAATAGAGCTGCACACATGCACTACATGTACGAACGCCCGCATTCACACACATACACTACATGTACGCACGCACGCATTCACACACATGCACTACATCTACGCACGCATACATTCACACACGCGCGCGTTTGCAGTGGAACTTTCAAATAAAAATATGCATGCAGGCGTTGACAGTCACAATAATGTATACAGAGTGAGAGAGAGAGAGAGGGGGGGAGAGAAAGGGGGGGAGATAACGACAGAGAGAGTGTGTGTGAAACAAACAGGCTGGCACACAGATAGATAGATAGAGAGAGAGAGAGAGAGAGAGAGAGAGAGAGAGAGAGAGAGAGGGAGGTGGGGAGAGACAGACAGATATAGATACATGCCCATCTGCCTGCCTCCATCCGTCCATCCATATATACATACATTCGACAGTTCACAAGTTTATACAACTCAAAAACTGCAGAGTCGGCATAAACATGTGTACAGCGTCTGTGTGAACACAGCGCACGCTATGACATTACTGCTTGCTCATTCATATCTCACTTGACTTGTGTCAGTAATATTACATCAGAGAAGAATGGGATTTACCCATAGCTTTCTATAGTCCTCTCACCATTCCTTCTCTGCCTTCTCATTAGAGGATAATATACACATACGCAAAAATATTAAAATTGAAAATACATGGTATAGCTGTGGGGTTAAGAAACTCGCTGTGCAACCTATTGGTTTCAGGTTCAGTTCCAGTACACGGGATACCTTAAACAAATGTCTTCTGCTGGGGTTGACCATTGTCTTGCGAGTGAATTCCATCATACCCAGCTTATTTTGCTGGGTATGATGAAATGTGTCAGCTGCCCAAAGCCACCAGACTAAGGTGACACTAGTTTACTGGTCATGCTTCATGAACCCTACGAACAATTCTTGAAGTTCGAAGCAGTGATGATTTTTGTAGGTGTTCTATCTTTACATTATTATTATTATTATTATTATTATTATTATTAGATTGTCAGTTGCATTGCAGAAACGTTTGAGAATCGAAAACAGAACCTTAAGTTAGGACTTCTGAGTTCAAACCTCGATGGGGTCAACATTGCTTTTCATACTTCTCGAGTATAAAAGACAAAATCAGTGTGTCGTGGTTGATTTATTTGCCCGTGTCGTGGTCGATTTATTTGCCCGTGTCCCGTTCATAATTCCAAGAGTCGTACCTTTGTTACAAATAACGACTGTTAACTTTTACCACTAGTTCACTTCGAAGTTTCAACGAAACTGGCTTCTCAAACAGCATTGCTAAAGCTTGGAAGAAAAGAGTCGCTATTAATAATTAATGTTAATTATTAATATTATTTTAGCTAATCACTCAGAACTGCGTTCTTAATTTGGAGCATATTTATTGTACATAAGTACACAAACCTTTGAAACATGCAAGAATATGTACACGTGTATGTGTGTGTGTGTGTGTGTGGATGGGATGACTGAATGTATGGATGGCTGTACGTATTCAGAGGAGATAAGTAGATAAAACCTGGTGCATATGCATGTGTAAGCAGACACAAATATAAAGAGAAAGATGCCATACAGTTTTGGTGATAACGTCAAACTCCCCCCTCCCTCGCTCTCTCTCTCTAGCTACATCAATGAACATATTCTACTTGCACTTGAGACAACATTACTAAAATGGGGCATGTTTAGTCTGTCCATTGCAGGAGAGAGAGAGAGAGAGATATAGAGACAGACAGATAGACAGATAGACAAAGAGAGCCAGACAGACGTACATGCACATACACATATATATATATATATAAACATGTATGCATGAATTCACATATGCATATAAAACACACACATATGCATATAAAACACACACACATCATATATATATATATATATATATATATATATATATATATATATATA
>NC_068985.1:97839067-97847118 GCF_001194135.2 Octopus bimaculoides | reverse complement strand
TGTGTGTGTGTGTGTGTGTGTGTGTGTGTGTGTGTGTGGCGAAGACTTAACTAGCCGAAACTACAAGGTCACTATCAGCAGCATCCTTGTTTAAGAATAATAAATATATAGAGAGAGAAGAAGAGAAATTCGAAAAGAGAGAAGAAAAAGAGATATGAATAAAGAGTGAGAGGAATAGAGAGAGAGAGAGAGTGGGGACAGAAAAGGAGAGAGGCGTAAAGGAAAATAAAGAGAGTGAAGATGGGAGATAAGAAGGCAGAGGGAGGAAGAGAGGAAGAAAGAGAGAGAAGGGGGAAAAGGCAGAAAGGGAGCGATAAGAAGAAAGAGAGAGGAAGAGATAGAGAGAGATGAAGCTTTGCCATTAATTCAGACACGGAATGGACGCACCATGTCTTTCAAAATGGAATGTTTCGGTAGGTTAGGTCGTGTTGAACTAATTCAATGATACTGTCATATTTCCGTTTGACAGATGAGATTGAAATGAAAATAGTCGTGCAATGGGTAACATCATCATCATTGATTGTCAAACTGGAGCCGATACATTTCGCATGCTTCAGTCTTTGCCATGTTTGGTGCACAACCTCGAAGAGTTTTAGTTGAAGAATCGACCCACAGCTTATTGCTTTCACGTCTGGTATTTTATAGTCTTTTGCCAAATTGTTAAGTTATGGAATCGTAAGCAAACCCAAAAAACAATTGACAAGCGGACACACACACACACTATACATATAATAGACCCACACAACGGACTTCTAAAGTTTTCCGTCAACCAAATTCATTTACAAGGCACTGATCGACCCGGGACAATAATAGAAAACACTCAAGGTATCGTGTAGTGGGACTGAACCTGAAACCTCCTGGCTGAAAAGAAAACTTTTTGACCTCAGAGCCACGTGTACACTATGCATACTTTTTAAAGAGACGTAACAATGGCTATAAGCATTCTTGTATGCGAACGTTAGCCTTCTAGAAATAGTAGCCAAATACGCATTAGAAACGACGGATGCTTTGGGCAATGGTTGAACAATCTGTCTAGAAAACGTTGGAATGGTTAGAATAGCTGGAGGTATTTGATCAAAAGTGTGCATGGCCAGGCCTGACTTGAATCTAATCCACAACGACTAAAGAAACAGCTATTTCAGACCAGTCGGAACAAAACAACATATGGTGCTGATCCAAAGTATTGAATTCTTATAGTTTAGTGGTTTTTATAGAAAAAGAAATATAACACGGGTTGTTCCAAAACTGCATTGAGATGCGCTTTCTCAGGAGAAAGGTGTGAAGTTGTGGGACTTTAGAATGATGTCCAATATCAAGGTAATAGATAGAATGGTGAGGGTGGGTGTATAGTAAATCAACTTCAAAGAATTAGAGACCGTAATAGTAGCAGTGAAAATAAGAAAAGTGATGACTTTGTTCGGCATAGAGAAAATCACTGGAATGTGAGAGATAACGAAAGTACATTGTCAGTCGCGGTGAATAACTTTTATTTTCTTTATGTCAGTAGAACAAAGATACAGTAAAGTACACTGGCACTCTAGTGAAGGATATATTTGCGTTATATAATATCAGCAACTGTTCAGAGCTGAAGCATTTCCAGTTTTTCAAACTAGCACCAGTAATTTCGGCAGATTTAGTCAGATTTAGTCATTGATATCCACAACTGATCATCAGATTTGGTAACAAGTTAAGGTCATCATGTTTAAAAGTGAGTGCCTTCTTAAAGCTAAAATGGTTCAAAGACCGCTATCGTTGTTCATGATTCAACAAGCCTTTTCACGCAGATTCCTGATCGATTACAGAATTAACTTAATTTACATTTTGAAATGTTGAGATAAAAAAAAAAATTTTTTTTTAATTTTGAAATAGGCGCAAGCAGAGCTGTGTGGTAACCGCTTGGTTTTGAATTCAGTGCCATTGTGTAGCACCTTTGGGCAAGTGAGCTCTACGGTAGCCTATGATTGACCTGTGTCGTGTGAGTGAATTTAGACGGCGGAAACTGTATGGATATCCGCCATAAACATGCATACACACAGACACATATATTTGCATGAGTGTATGTGTACGTGTGCACGTGTCTGTGTTTGTCCCATCTACACACATCGATTGACAACCGGAGTTGGTTTGTTTACATTTTTGTCACATAGCGGTTCAGCAAAAGAAAGAGAATCTATAAAAACAGTGTTGGATTGAATGTGGTCGTCTACACCCTTCAAGAAAATGCCGTAGCATGGTCGCAGTTCAGTGACTGAAACACGCAAGAGAATAAATAAATTGTTCTGAAATGTTTGATAAAACTGAGAAATGATACAGCAGTAACACTTTTTTTAAATGACAAAGCGATAAATGTCCCAAATGCAAGCTTATATCTATGATAATACATTGGTTATTTATGAATGAAACTTGCTGTTTCTGGGTAAGTCTGATGTATTGTTCACACGAAAATCTTATATACAACACCACCACCAAAAAACGCAAATAAACATACAAAATCCTGTTTAGTCTTGAACCCAAAATATTATTTTATTATTCAGAACCCAAATAATATTTGAAGTCCAAAAGGCGATAAGATCAAACTTCAAAGTTTATATATTAAAGTTCTGTTAGTGTGTTTCCCATGTCTGCAAGAAAACAAAACTGCTTTGTTATGCAAATGTAACAATAGTTTCATAACAATAGCACCTTATTAGACGGGGAAGGTGGTGGCTTGTAATACCAACCTGCATCAATAGATTGATATAATCTGCTGTACCTGGTTGGCATTCAGCAAACATAGAGTAAACACAGGTTAGAAAAAATTCAAAGTTTTCTTCTATATTTTTCATGTCTGCAGCATAAACAAAATATTAACCCAACCATTTTCTATTGTATTATGTTAATTCTTTATGCTAATTCTCTGCCGTCGCAAGTATTGTATTCTCTTCCTGAACTATCATTCTCTTTTTCCCTAATGCTTCTATACGTTTACCTTTCCTTATACAAAAACGCTAAGCTTCACAACCTCTGACACCAACTCACAGAGGCTAGACATTACTTGACAGAGAGACTCGAGACTGCATTACAAATAAATTACTCCACACTTAAAATCTTAGAATCATTTACAAAGCCAAAATAGAAGAGTACTGCATATAGGACTTATGCAAACATGTTACCGACACATTTGTCTATATATTTACTACCACGCAAATCATAAAGGACATCTCAAGGACAAACTGTCTAACTCATTTACAAGGTTTCTCCTCTTACTCAGTCTCTCTTTGTTTAAAGTAAACAGAGAGAGCCAAGAAAGCCAGAGAAATAGCGAGTATGAGCAATTTAAAATTAGAATATTGTTATTTATATATCTTTAGTGAGGGAGTTTTAGAAATAGAAACTTTTGTTTGAAAATATTTTATTTATCATTTCCTGACGATGAGCTCGGTTCGAAACGTTAGACATTTCCTTTTCTTCGCGTGAAACCATTTTCCAGTAATAAGCAAAGAAAAAAAAACATATCGTTGTAAATTAATTGTTTTGCTTTAGGACTCAATTAAAGAACAGACTCGTAAACGAAATGTGAGATAGCATGAAATCAGTATTGTTCCGGCAAATACTCTATACTACTCTCAGCCTTCAATTGCGTACTGACCATGTACATTCAGTTAGATGTAATCCAACAAGTCAATACGGACTGTTGAAGTTTGCGTTCTTGTTGCTGTTGCTGTGTTTGTGAATGTGTATCCGTTAGTTTCATCGTCATTTTTCTTTCTTGTTTATCACTTTTAAAAAATCTGTTTACCTATTCGAAAATTTAATTTTCTAGTATTCGGAAATTATCGTTTCACCTACCCACTTTTTTTTATTAGCAGATTAACATCCATTGCTACTTCCTTTGTGGTTAGATCCCCTCCCGTCCTCCCCATATTGAAAAAATAAACCATAATCAACTGTAAACATAAGAAACTTTATTTTTTAGGAAAAACTAAAATGTCTAAAACACACACATCTTTTCTTTTTTTTTTTTTGCCTAACCTAGATATTGCGGCAGACATCCACACGTTCCAAAATTCCGTCTAAGCGAATTTTTACGAAGCACTTTGAAAAACGCGGGAGTTTGCAGAACCGTTAGCACGCCGGACAAAATACTTAGCCGCATTTCGTCCGTCTCTACGTTCTAAGTTAAAAGTCTGCCGAGTTCGACTTACCTTTCGTCTTTTCGGGGTCGATAGAATATACCCCAATTGAGCACTGAGGTTGATGTAATCGAGCAGCCCCATCCCGCCAAAATTTTAAGCCTTGTGCCTATAGGACAGAGGATTATTATTATTAAAGCGACGAGCAAGCAGAATAGTTAGTGCGTCGGACAAAATGCTTAGCGCCATTTGTTCCAGTTCTTTACGCTCTGGAATCAAAGTCCGTCGTTGTCGACTTGCTTTTCATACTTCTGGGGGTCGATCAAATAAAGAACCAGTCAAGTACTGGAATCGATGGTGCAACTAACCCCACTCCTCTAAAAAAACTTCTTGACTTTGTTCCAAAATTAGAAACAATTATTCCTTTCATTTACTACGAATGAAAGAGGTGACATTACACGGACAAATACAAGGCCAACGTTTTTGAGTAGAATCGGTTATGAAAAACGAAAACAAAAACAAACAGATATTGTAATAGTTTACAAATAGAAGCAGCTATCTAGAGCCAATCAAGACAATCGACTGATTTTTACCTTGACTACCAAGGTCAAATGCTCTATCGCAACAACTCTTTCAGGCCTACAGACGCATGCTGGGAATAGATCTTGTTTTCATGAGCTACGATCTTCCACTTTTCCGAACATTCCCTGGAGTAGCACTTTCTTCTCCGCCTTCCTTTCAAACTTAATAATATCATTGTTGGTAAGGATTATGATTATGGTGCAAATATATATATGAATGTAATCTGGAAGATATTGTTGTCAAGGAGCTCCACGAAAGGAAATATCTCCTCATAAAAGTATCAGAAAGAACAGAAGACAGTGTATCTCTAAAGTAAATGGAACTATATAAAACTGTGTGGTCATGACTGGAATGCCACTGATCACAGACTTGCTCGATCAAAGCAAACCTAGGACAAAATAACGACGTAAAGAAGATCGACAGAGTTTAATGTTTCACAACCAATCTCTACCATCAAAACGGAGTTTGCAAGCATCAGAATCTTTTATCGAGATATATTATATACATTTATCAGGAGATATTCCCTTTACTGCGAGATTTTTGAGAGCAATATTTGAACGATTTTCTTTGACTCCTGTCTATGTGTATTGCCTTGTCCCTAAAGTATGACCACTTAGCCATTTTCTGAATCCATTTCTGGTATATATCTTTTTTACCATTACTCTTCTTCTGGCATTTTATAATGTTGTGAATAATGTCTAACATTAGCAGTCGACTGAAATTGTTGGCGTCTCTCCTTCATAATGTTTTCTTTATATTCAGGTGGAGGTGGAGTAGTTAAGTCGAGATTAAATGAAATATGGATGTAATTAACAGATATTATTAACACTAATGAGTGTCATCTAAAGGCGAATGTAAAGACCTGATGTCAGTGAACGCGAATGTTGATAATAAATTATAAACAGTTGTTATATTATGGATGTTATATTATAGCGAAAATCTGAATTTAGTTGTCACCATAGAGGGAGAACATTACGTCTGGCTGAAACGATGTATTTTAGCAGCAAATTTTATTATTTTATCGCACAACACACACAAAAATACACACGTATAGATGCAAGCTTACACACAGACACATCAATACGTTCAAATACATATACACACACACACGTACATACACGCGCACACACTTCAAAACATATGCATTAATGCATGTTCATTTATATATACCCACGCCAACATGCATTAATTCACACACGCATATTAAGACAAACGCACGCACATCAATGTGCACAAACGTCAACGGAAGTAGAGACCAACATTCACATACAAAGACAGACGCACTTACACACACGCACACACACACATAAATCAACACATGCATATATCACATACACATATCCACGCATATAAATCAACAAATGCGCATCACTATATATATAGAGAGAAAGAGGGTGAGACAGACAGAGACAGACAGACAGACAGACAGACAGACAGACAGACAGACAGAGTGGTAGGTATGTATGTAGGTAGTAGACACGAAGACAGGCATACAGGCAGACGGAAACAGCCATGTTGTAGAAAGGGAAGCCAGTTGTACTGCAAAGTGACCAGAAATAGCCAGACTAGCGATAATATGGATGATGGAACAAAGGAAATTGCTGACAATGAGCAAGACCAATAAATCAACATGGTTGCTGTTGTTTAACCCTAGGTCATTACTTATCAAACAGACCTACGACGAAAAGCATTCCAATAATGATCATCCCGGTTATTTTCCCTGTATACAGGGAACCCAAAACCACACCAAGCACGTCTTTATTTTTAGATGTAAGAGTGAGATTTGTAAGAGATTTTGGGTGGCATTTGCTGTACGTTGTACGGTCATATTGCAGTACGTTTGTTGGTTCAGGAAATCAGAGTATCTTAAATGGAATGACAGAAGTCGATAGAGTTTGTAAAGCTAGGAACGGTTTGTGCTGACAAAAACTGAATTGTAAATACGAGCAAAAGGTATATGTTTTGCTGATCTATCCGACGGTTTGTCAAAAAGACATAGTGTATGAGTTGTCGAAATTTTCTGCGAATCATGTGAACGCTTTTTTAATCTTGCACAATTCTTTCAAAATCTTTCCACACCTTTGTTTGGTAAAATAATGGAAACAATTTTACAAACACAAAAAAATCCTTTCTACTAAAGGCACAAGGCCTGATATTTGGGGAAGGGGACTGGTCGATTACATCGACCTTCAGTGTTTCACTGGTACTAATATTATCGACCCAAAAGGATGAAAAGCAAAGTGGACCCTGGCGGAATTTGAACTCAGAACGTGCAGACAGACGCAGTGACGTTAAGTATTTCGTCCAGCATGCTAACGATTCTGCCAGCTCGCTACCTTTATAGATACGAAATAATAAAACCTGAGGATAGTCATTGCAAGAAGGTAACTAGGCTTATACAACATCTACCAAATAAATTTTGTTGTGTACCGTATGCGTATTGTCCCACTTTAGTGGAAGAATTGCACTACCCATAGCCTATAGCGTTTGATGATTTTCCTACATAATGTGAGGTTGCTAATATTTTAAGCTGATACTGTAAACGTACGCTTGTGTATCTGTGTGTGCGTGTAAGCTTTTCTCCTAATGCGTACGTAAACAGGCGGGCAAAGAATGAAGATTGATTCTGCGTATGCGTGTGCGTATGTGTGTGTGCGTGTGTGTGTGTGAGGTGTTTCTGCAAAAGGGAACAGAATGAGTAGGATTAGTATGTGCGTGTGTGTGTGTGTGTATGTGTGTGTGTGTGTGTGTGTGTGTGTGTGTGTGTGTGTGTGTGTGTGTGTGTGTGTGTGTGTGTGTGTGTGTGTGTGTGTGTGTGTGTGTGTGTATCTGAGGTAGAAGAAGAGACAGGAAGATGGAGATTAATTCGTGAAGCGAATTTGTATGGAGGAGGAGGAGGAAGGGAAGAAAAAGGATGATGAAGAAGAGGAAGTGACAGAAAAAGGGGATAGAACAGGGGGTGCAGGGGTAGGTACGACAGAAAGATTCAGATGAAAAATATGGATTATTAATGTATGTGCGCTAAACAAACATTAATAATTCAAACTAAACATTAACTGCACTATCGTCACCTAATCTAGGAGAGAAAGCTATGGGCATTGACCTTACATTAGACAGATTTAAAACGTTGCATTGATGGGTATATATGTATATGTGCGTGTGTGTGTGTGTGTGTGTGTGTGTATTTGCAACCAAGTATACATTCATTTATGCGCGTGTTTTCTTTGATTTTAGTGTATGTATGCGTATACACACATGTGGAGAGGCAATCATGCGTATGTACATTTATACATATATGTGTGCATAGAAATTCATACACAAATATATATGCATATATATGTATATATATATATATAT
>NC_068985.1:97829819-97838844 GCF_001194135.2 Octopus bimaculoides | reverse complement strand
TATATACATACATATATATGCATGCACACACATATTTGTATTTGTGTGTGTATATATATATATATATATATGCATGCACACACATATTTGTATGTATATATATACACACATATATAAACACACACAGATATACACACACGTAGCGTCTTATCTTTCTGCACAGCTTTTGCATCACGTCTGCTTGTTTGCTTTCCAAAATCTTTCGTTTAATGCCTTCTGTAAGATCTTCTCGTGTGTATCTGTATATGTGTGTGTGTGTGTGTGTGTACGTGTGAGGAAGCGTGTTAGTTTGTAAGTATATGTGCTTATACAAGCATATTTGTGCGTACACGTGTGTGTGTGTGTGTGTGTGTGTGCGTGTGCGTGTGCGTGTGCGTGTGCGTGTGTGTGTGTGTGTGTGTGACTTTAAGATTGAAATTTAAGATAGTATTAAATTCTAATCTTTATCAGAAAAGATACCAGATCCAGCAGGTTAAATATCTGTGATCTCTATGCTCGGTATCAACACAGTTCAGCAAATGTGTGATATTTAGAAGTCAGAAATAAGGAAGTCTTTACAGATTATTTAGATAGAAATCAAATGTGTAAAAATAAATAAAATAAAACAAATTTTTTAAGTTAAAAAAATGGCGTCCTTTGTGTGAGAGTCGAGATATGGTGTGATATAGTGCGAAATGTAAACGTCACTAGACCACAGATAGAGTAAACCAATGAGGGGATCGAGCCCCTACAGGGTTATTCGATTTGCAAGAATTAATAGCTCAATCTCCTTGAAATTCATCCTAACGTCATACAAAAATCGGGAAAGGGTGACGAGATACAGTAAACTAATGGCGGGGCTTCTATGAGGTTATTCGATTTCCCTACACGTAGTAGCTAAATATCCTAGATAAACATCTCAAACGTGTTAAGAATAAGGAGCCGGTGACGAGATAATGTAGTTCCAAATAACCGTAAAACGATCGGATGACCGCGAACTTCTGAGACCATAGGCCTACTTGAAGTGAATTAAACTGGTACTAAACAACAACAACAACAACAACAATAGATGGACGGATGATATTACTGTCTCAACACTCTTCCTGCTGGGATAAGTGTTTCACCTCACGTGAATGTTGTTGTTGATGGTGACGATGATGATGCTCTTGTAAAACGTGTTTGAGCTTTGTCGTTTAATCCTGTATTCTCTTATTACCGAATCTTTGGCACGTTGACCACAATTTTAATACAACCTCTGTGTGTGTGTGTGTGTGTGTGTGTGTGTGTGTGTGTGTGTCCATCACAAAAAAATTGCCTAAACCAACTGAATATCCAGTCAATAGTGCCAAATCCATGAACCTCCAAACAGGCGCGCCCAATCGTCGTTTCATTCTCTCTATGAAAGTGTCAAATGCTCGGTGTTGTCTATCTATTTATTTATCTTTCTATCTATCTATCTACTTTCTTTCTTTCTTTCTATTTTCTTTCTTTCTTGATTTTTGTCTCTTTGACTGCTAAAATTATCAGCATAAATATCTACCCGTCAAGCATGTCACAGTTCTGTTACACATCATTACCACATTTCAACCAGCCGGCCAGCCAGCCAATAAGATATCGATTTAAAATAACTGACTGACCGTTCGACTATCAACCCATCCATCCATGAATGTGTTTTTTCCTCTACCCTCTCGCTCTTTCACACACACACTCCCATATATATATATGTGTGTGTTTGTGTGTATGCAGGTGTGTGTGTGTATGCGTGCATGTGTGTATCTGTAGTATCTCCATATTCCTTAGGCTGTAGCTTGTAACAGTCTATCTAACGGGAGTTATATAATGCAACAGTTTACTTACTTCCCAGAGAGCAATATTCTCGATGCGATTTCAATTCATGGTCTGAAGCCATTTTTCTTACGTCACGATTGTCCTTAGGGAAGCCATGAAAGTAGAACACCATATTTCCCTGCATCTAAAGTCGAGGGTATTTTTATATGATCAAACACAATTCTATCTATCTATCTATCTATCTATCTATCTATCTGTCTGTCTGTCGGTCTGTCGGACTGTCTGTCTGTCTGTCTGTCTGTCATGCTTAACCAATTTGCCAATCAGTCAACCAGCTATTACACTGTACCTGCAAATCTCCAATTGCTGGTTCATATTATCTCACATCTGGTTTATCAATTGGTATAACCCCTCCTTTTCTTTCTTTTTTTTCCTGAAAAAGATCTTGTCAGAGTAGTACACAGAAATTTTCTTCTCTCATGATATATATATATATATATATATATATATATATATATATATTTGGCAAGTTTTGAATATATTTCTGCTTGCTTCCGTTATATAATCCCTTTCCTACCATGTTTGCACTTGTTTAACTTTAAATATAGAAAACAGATTCTGCTCTCCGGAAGATTATGACTTATTTGTCCGTGGGATTGTGGAGCAGCAGGATAATACAAAATATATGTTTTCTAAGTATAGACTTTGTAATGCTACAGACATAACGTTTTAACATTTCTTTTACTTTAACAATGTTTTACACACACTCTCAACCTATAAATCTATTTCTTTTCTCCGTCTTTTATTTTACTTCTTTATTTTCTACGTTCGTTTGCTTTAAAACACTTTTATCTTTGACATCATATATAGCATAGTTTGGTTGAGATGGTTCCACATCTCAATTACAATTCCTTCTTTTTTTTATTCTAGAAGCAAAAATAAGGCAACACGCTGGAGGAATCGTTAAGACGCCGGACAAAATGCTTAACGGCATTTCTTCCGGCTTTACATTCTGTGTTCAAATGCTTTCGTGGTCGATAAAAGAAATACCAGACGATATAATCGACATAGTCCCTTCCCCAAAATTGCTGGTGTTGTGCCAAAATTTGAAACCAATCTAGAAGTAAAGCTTACATCGAATGAAGGGAAGTTATTTGTCAAGGATTTGGCGCAATCGTAACCAAAGGTTCGATCTTTATTGACATTTAAGAACGTAAATAAATTAACATGTGGTGTGATAACGACTTTAATTTTAAGTCCATTCATTAGCAATTACTAATTAAATAACCTACTGATGACGGAAGGGGGCGGATTCATTGTGTCATTAAAATCCACTTCTAAGATTAACTTTAAATTACTTTGATTCTAATCTGAATAAAACTACCCTTAGGATATTGTGCACTTAAAACCATAGAAATGAGTTTGAAGGAATCTAAGTCATTCTTACCGGGGGGAAATATGGGAGTTTAACAGGAATTTTAGTACTGATGAATATTTCCAACGATAACGATCTTGAAATATAGGCAGCATTTATAGCCATGAGATTAGCCGTTTGGTATTTGCTTAATACTAAAGAATTTAGATATATTTGCCAGTGTCATCATTTTATGATTTAGCAATTTAAATATCCACAATTTCATATTATTTTCCTCATTTGAAGGAAGACAGAAAGCGATCGATATTTCAATATTTTCACTCTCTTTAAATAATGCATATTGTTGAAAGTACAAATTATCAAATGCAACACAAAACTAATTATTTTCTTCATGTGAATTTCTGGAGAACAATAATTCGCAAAATGAAATTTTGATATTAGCTATTTTACGAAACTTGAAATCTAGCAATAACTAGTTTATTAATTGACTCAATGCTTTGCATTTAGAATACGCAATAATGTCAATAATATCATTGGTCTGTTAATATAACTGCACTAATGCAGTTGTAAAGCTTTCTTTTAATGAGTCTGTGGTCTCCTTTCAAAACAAGTGATATATTAATATCTTTCAGGGGAATTCTGATTATTAAACTAGAAAAAGATAATCCCTCAAATAATTTAAGAGAAGCCACTCTGTCAATCACTGTCATGATTTTATCCCATTCAAATTCATTTTGACTTATAATTAGCAACATATAATTATAGACAATCCTAATTTCTTATTTTAATAGGATGCGATGAGAGAGGAAAGAGCGTTCAGGATTTTTACGGGGCCTTCAATATTGTTAAGGTCAATGTGATTTATATATTGTTTGATTGCTCTTTGATTGAAGATTAGAGAAGAAACAAGGGTGAGGAGAGAATTTCAGAATGTTGCTGGATTGGGGGAAGGTGTTTCATTCGAAATCTCAGATGTGAGACATAGTGGGGAGGATAAAAGAAGATTAAACAGGCGTATCAGGTGAGCTTAGGCGGAGGTGGAACGTAGCTTGCTATTAGTAGGTAAGATAAATAAACATTTAGTGTGTGGACTTGTATTAGTAGTACAGTGATCAGTGGGTATTTTATCAATCAAACGGATAACCTATTTTTTTAAGTGAATTATATGTGGAAGAAACACCATTATAGATATGTGCAGTACTCTGATGTAGGTCAAAGTTAAGCTTTGTAGGGTTTCAGCAACTTATCAAAGTTGAAGTATTTTATAGATCTAAAGAAAGAGGAATCCTAGCGTGAAAGAAGTAGCCTTAGCATTCTCATATATATATAAGGTTCCAATGAGAGACTATCAAAGATTGTAGATATATTATTTATAACGATTTTTAGTGGGCTTAGTTGTAAGAAGCGTGTTTGGGGAAACACTGTATTTTAGCCCTTTGCCTGTCATGTATGACACACATTTCCAGTTTTTGTTAACCATCAGAGTAACTTGGGACTTACAAAAGAATGTACAAAAGAAGGGCTAACGAAAAATCTGAGAACGTACAAAAGAAGGGCTAACGAAAAGTCTGAGAACGTTCAAAAGAAGGGCTAACGAAAAGTCTGAGAACATACAAAAGAAGGGCTAACGAAAAGTCTAAGAACGTACAAAAGAAGGGCTAACGAAAAGTCTGAAAATAAGAATGGACTTTTAAGATAAACTTCTGAAAATGTTTTGGACAAACAAAGGGTTAATATGTTCGGGGGAATACACTAGATAATTATGTGCCCATTGAAGGATGTTTTTCAGGTCTTGATTCATAGAAACATGGCAGCTATATAGATCGTATGTGGATGGCATTTGTGCATAGAAAGCTAAAGAAGAGCGAAGTGGGGATTGTATCATCTGTATAGAAGGGGTTATGATTAAAAGTAAAAGGAAGTAGGTCTTTACTGTTTAGAATGAGAGGTGTATGTGGAGATATAACCAAGGTCAGAGTCTTATAAACAGAGGCGCTAGAATCGGACATATTGGAAATCTTTGTGGTTAGGATTCAGAATCCAGGTGAGAGAGATGAGTGGTATGTTGGTATGTAAGGAAATCACAAAATAGACTTCTCTATAAAGATTAAAAAATCTGAAATATAAAGTGTTGCTTAGACAGAAGAGAGAGGTTACAGATTTAAAATGTCGAATAATGTATGGAGTTTGAGTTCAAGTCGAACTCGCGCTGTGTAATGTCATATTGGATCAAAATACGCGGACAAAACTTCGGGGTAAAAGAAATAATCATTGAGTTATTTCTCGTACTTCTTTTTATTGATTTGCTATGACTTACAATTATCACGATTAAACAAGTATTACGGTTACAAATGTCCTGTCACTTTGAAAAACGAGGTATTTTCCAGTGATTTTAATCAGTGTCAAACCAACTATAAATGCATCAAACAGTTTTATAGACTCTAAGAAAAGATATCCAAGTAAAGGATTAAAGTTCTCAGTAGCCCAGTTTTTCAGTTCACAGAAAAACAACTCATTATGATAGAATACAAAACGCTGCAGTCAAACTACTGACAGATAGGAGCAAATATGAGGGTAAGAAATGCTAGAGCGCTCCGCCCTGAGCGGCTCTTTTGGGTCTACTGTATAAAACTTATAAAGATGGAGCCGTTGGCGGAAAACTCAAGGATTGCCCCAGCGGCACATACACTAGCTGTGATACCATTGACAACTTCTTTAACAAATAAACATCAACTTCGAAATAGTTTCTGAAGATGACAATAAAAACCTTGCGTTTTCCCCTTCTCTTTATCTTCATTATCGTTTTATCGTTTAATCAATAAAGAAGGTACACTGGGCCTTACAAGGCCTCCGTAATTGGTGGGAGAAAGAAAAAAGGTATTCTGAGATCAGGGACCTTTGCTAAAGGTACCATATTTGAGGGCATAAGACGCACCCCAAATTGAACGACGCATATGCAAGAATTAAGATTTTAATGCATTAAAGCATTTATTTAAAGCAACTTTGCATATAGAAACTGAATCCTATAGTTTTAGTCAAATTTGGGGTAGGGTGAGGGAGTGCTTCTTATATATTATGAAATACGGTACCTAAGGCGCCAGATAGTGGTGTTAAACCGGACCACGGACAGAGTTTAACACCATTTAATGTAGTCACTAAAATACCGAAGAAAAATAAACCATTCATTCTAGTTTCCAAATCTTGTAATAATTTAGGATATTCTTATGTATTGTTTACATAAAAGCCTGAAGCATACAGACCTTTCAAATACTTCACTTATAATCCACACGTTATACATACATAAATACATACATACATACATACATTTTCTTGACCTCGGGTTTTTTTATATTAAAGTACAACCGAATAAGAAAACTAATTATGTGGGTCAAGTTCAGATTCTTTAATTAGATATTGTATTTATGATTTCATAGAAAAAATACAGACAGATGTAGGTCAGTCTTATCTAAATAAACATTTGATCTATGTCACAGTTGGCTTAAAATTGCTTCTTTCTTATGTTTTTCAAAAGTTACGCCAAGTGGAAAAATAAAACAAAAAGTATTCCTGTTAAAGCCTAATTCAGTTGTTTTGTTAGTTCTTTAGCCCGTTACGTCAAAAAGAGCAGTGTGGTTCACACCATACTGGAGCATCTTCTCGAATTTCAGCAAGTAGTCGTTCTACTTCACAGACTGTTTTCTATGCTTTTGTTGAGGTTTTCTTTAATAATTTGCTTGTATTGGTATATTTTTGTTAACTGACGTACATTTAAAATTGGAATTGTAACAGCTTCATGGATCATTCTTGTAAAGCTGTAATGTAAAGCGGTGGCCTCCATACCTTATTTATATCACGACTGGCTTCATGCCGGATAATCTTTTTGCGGACCGGTAGTGGCACGCGAGTAATTTAAGCGCATTTCGTTAAAGAGAGCAATTTATTAAGGGACCCAAAAAATTGTATAATCTTTTGACTCTCATGTCTGGGTTCCAGCCTGACTGGCATGATTAGTTTCCCTGAATCAATGCCTATAACACTATTATCAATATCACCTCACCATAATGTAGAATCAGTGGGTGCCCGGAGTTTGTTTCCCTGCAACTAGACGGTCCCATCTGATAAGAGACAATGACACACGAAGTGTGATCCTTATGTCTACTTCGTAACCTTTATTTACTATTATTATTATTATTATTATTATTATTATTTTGGTTGTTTTCACTGCAGAAAACCCCGCTTATTTCTTTGCCGCCCGGTAGCAAATGATCCACGGACCGGTGGTTGGGGACCTCTAATGTAAAGTGCATTTCAACCGAAACGATAAGGACAGTTATTATTTGGATCAGCAAATATACCACTTCTCTTTTCCTTTGGGAAAGAAACATTTTTCTTTACAGGAAAATGAATTAATTCAGCTTAGAGAACATTTGCTGAAGTAAGCTATACAGGAAACTATAATTATTAATTAATTTTCTTAAAAAGTCAACTCATTTCTTTTCTCGTTTAGACAAAATTATGAACTAAGATGATGTTTTAAATGTTAATTAATCTTTTCAAATATTCATCCGGTCTTAACTATTTTGTTTGTAGTTCTCCACGTGGTCGGAGAAATGAAATGATGTACTGTAACCCATGAAGAATTGTTTAATGCGGTGTTCGTGGAAAAGGTGTTTGTGAAATGAGGAACTTCCGCATTGAAGTTGCCTTCAGAATAAAAGATTACACATCATTTGTTGCAGATTTTAAGAAGAGTGAGTGAGAGAGAGAGAGAGAGAGAGTGAGTGAGTGAGTGAGTCAGACAGACAAGGTGGGCAGGCCATCAATGTGTTCTACTGTTGTTTGTATAAGTCTACTGGATATTAAAGTCGGACAATTGTCGTGCTGATGACGGCTTGTTGTTGTTGGCACTCCGTCGCTTACGACGTCGAGGGTTCCAGTTGATCCGATCAACGGAACAGCCTGCTCGTGAAATTGACGTGCAAGTGGCTGAGCACTCCACAGACACGTGTATCCTTAACGTAGTTCTCGGAGATATTCAGCGTGACACAGTGTGACAAGGCTGACCCTTTGAATTACAGGCACAACAGAAACAGAAAGTAAGAGTGAGAGAAAGTTGTGGTGAAAGAGTACATCAGGGTTCGCCACCATCCCCTGCCGGAGCCTCGTGGAGCTTTAGGTGTTTTCACTCAATAAACACTCACAACGCCCGGTCTGGGAATCGAAACCGCGATCCTATGACCGCGAATCCGCTGCCCTAACCACTGGGCCATTGCGCCTCCACACCCTGATGACGGCTATTGCGCCAGAATCAAACGCGTGTCCACACCTGTCCTCCCGATAATGAACTAGTCCTTTTCTTTGGCGGCATGTCACTTTTTGAGAAATTCCTGGATCTCTAGATTATCTCCCCTTCACGAGTCGAGCTGGTTTTAATTGTCACTTGGCAATTAGGATACAACCTCTAGAGGCGGAGACAATCCTAATAAATTAAGAATTTACGTTGTATGATATTTAATATACCCGTATTCGTTTATATCGATCATTAACATGCCGTTGACCACTCTGAGCACTCTTTGCTCATTTTGTTTAAATATACGAAAGCTTTTAACCCCAAATTAGCTTACAGTCAAAAGGTCGGTCCTCTCTTTTTGTTTTTGTTTTTTTTTTAACCTGAAGCTGGCCTTGATTGTGCAGACATGACCAAAGTTTTGCCAGCTGTGACCGTATTTATTTAGTTGTTTTTTTTTGTTATGTTTGGTTTTTTTTTTTTTACTTTTAGGCCGAACTGTATTGTCAATATTTTAATATTTTTTTGTTTTTATTTTATGGCAGCCAAATCTCATTCAAATTACAAACCTTAAGGTTTGTAATTTGAATGAGATT
>NC_068985.1:97823224-97829052 GCF_001194135.2 Octopus bimaculoides | reverse complement strand
TACGTATGTGTGTGTGTGTGTTAAGCGAGGTGTAGATTTCAATGGTAGAGGGAATATGATGGAAATATTAATGGAGTTAGAGTGAAGGGAGGGCTGGAGGAGAAGCGGAAGTAGTATGGTGGTGACGGGAAAGTAAGCTAGGGAATATTTGGTTGTGATATGTGAAAAAAAGACGAGGCTAGAAATGGGAAACACACGCACACGGATAGAAACAGAGAGTGAGGAGAAAGTTAAAAATATACGGTCAAATTATAGATGTAAAGCGAAGGAAAAAAATAAAAAGGAAAAGGGGAAAATGAATGAAGATTATAAGGAATGAATGACCGAATGAAGGAAGAAAAGAAATATGAAAATAGAGAAAGAATAATTATTGCTATGTGAAATATTGTAATTGTGTAAGAGAGCTAAAAATAACGGAAATCTAAAAGAACATAAAAACTGTTTGCAGCCATGAATAAACGGAAATATTGAGAATAAACGGAATACACAAATGAACAGAATAAAGGAATAAAGGAATAATATTTGGATGAACATATTCAGGAATAAAACGAGAGTGAGAGAGAGGAATATAAGTGGAGAATAAATAGGGTGAATGTACTCGGGTATAATTTGCAAGGGACGAATATGAATTAAAGATTACACAAAGGAATACATAAATGTGATTATATATATATATATATATATATGTATTGGGTGGATGACGATGTGATATTGTAATTATTGCTGTTTAGGCCCAGATCAATTCTGAGCGAGTGGATCTATGTTTTAAACCATGCTTGTGACCATCTTGCCTTTTTTCGTCTTTGGCATTATGTATCTTGGATTACATTATCTAATGCGCGCTTCCATTTCTGTTTTTTTTTTGTTTTTGTTTTTAGATAATATGATTTAAGGGGGATTTTGCTGATATTTCATTCAATTACTTATTGTTGCTGTTGTTTAACTCCAGCTATGACCAACCTGTCTTTTTAGTATATCTAGAAATGTGTATAGTGTACAAAACTGTGATTGGAGGAAGATGTTGCTGCTATTTCTAGTAGGTTGAGCAATCACTTTGAAAATCCTTGCTGGTTCAATTTTTTTGTAGGTGGTTGTTGTTTTTCACTTACGCCAACACTGATCAAGCAGATCTATGGTCTAAAACATTCCAGTCGAGATCATCCACTTTTTATTTTCACAGTGCATCTAGGATTATGTCATCTCATGTACCCTTCCTTTCTTAAAACTACAGCATTTGATTAAGGGAGATTTCGTTGTTAATTCCTGCAAGTTGAGCATCTTTGTAGGGGCTCTCTGATTGACCCCTGGCTTATGGGATGTGTAATGCGGAGAGAATTTTGCAAAACCACGAGCTGAATTTTTCTTTTTCAGGATTTAGGATTGAAACAACCTGATAAAAAAAAGCTACTTCTTTCAGATATTTTAATACACTCATATACGTGGTGATTCGATTAGTTAGAAACAGCAGCCAAATCACACCCAAGTCGCACTTGTTTTGAATAAGGAAAGGGCCCATCAAATAATGTGAAAAGCTTAGCCATCACATACGGGCAAATAGGACCTGGTAGTGTCTACCAGACTTTCGTTTATTGTTTCAGGTGCTTATGTAGTCGCGAGCAGACACAGATACTCTCTGGAAAGCGAAACATCTTGAATGAGGCTGATGGATGTATCATGTATGTGTAGCTGTGCAAATACATGCTACATGGAATATACAAGGAGGCTCGTGATTCTATTTTATACTTTCCATTCATCTGAAGTATTACTGATAAAGCTCCCGCCAAAAGATGATCTTCTATAAGGTCTCTCAACCTAACAAGAAACAGCAGCCAAATTATATCACATACAAACCGCCTTCAAAAATAGTTTTAACGACACATTGGGTAATACAGGCGTAGCTCAATTAATCACAGATATATATACTCACTCAGAGCTGACCGAGGGCTAAATAACCACAGGTCTAACTGTGTGTAAGAATAAGAACTGGTATAAGAAACCCCGAGGATAATCCATAGACGTGATGTAGCACTCGTTCTTCAGAACGAATTAACTAGGGTTATGGCAGAAGGAGAACCTCGTTTCAGTACAATGCTTGTTCCCATTATGGACTCAAGATCACAGAAATAGAAAACAAACATCAAATCTAGCGGCCACCTTCCATTCACAACTCTTCCTTTTTTCTTTGACTAACTCTATCATTCTTCACCCCGCCTCTTTCTCTCGTACTGTTTGTATGCAATAAATGAGGCCTTATGCTGTCACTCAACCTATTAGAAAAATAGCAACCAAATCTGCATCTAATCATACTTTAGAAAAAAAAGATGGTTACAAAAGATAACGTAATCCTAGGTGCACTGTGGTGCCTTTTTTGTAATGGCCACGCAATGGTCACAGAAGGAGTTTCTTTTATTATAAACCAGTTCATTTACATCTGACGTGGGTCCAAACAACTACACAATTCTGTATATGTAAGTATATTTTGCACTATTCAGATAGTTCGTTGATCCTATAAATATGTTCTTGTGTTCCTTAGCATTCATATGTCTATATAAATGGGTGTGTACCACAGAAATTTATTAATATATACAAAGATATATATATATATATATATATATATATATATATATATATATATATATATATATATGTATGTATGTATGTATGTATGTATGTATATATATATGCTCATCTGTCTCTTTCTCTGTATGAATATAAATATACATAAATACGCCTATTATCTCATAAGTACCGCAGCTTTATCTAACTACGTGTTGTATATAGATGTTAGTGTGTACAGAGAGAGAGAGAGAGAGAGACTGACAGAGAGACAGAGACGGAGAGATGTGCATGCGTGTGTGTAGGAGTATGAGTGTATTAGTATATAAGTAATATAAGTAACTATTAGACAGTTTCGTACGGTTTCTTACAAAAATGTCAGCATCTGGAAACCATCTTAAAAGTTTACTCAGAGATTGAAACTCACTGTTTGAAGATGCAATCTTTAATTCCATCTAATATACCAAAGTTATTCTTTATTTCCATTTCCCCTCTAAGCTTTGCTTATTTTCTAGTCTATTTGCTTGTTTGTTGTAATTGTTGTTTTACTATTTTAAAACTATTCCTTTTTGTTTTATATTATTTTTTTCATACATTTCGTGGGTGGGATAGGTTGGGCAATAAAAAAAAAATGCCTACATTTGTATAATACATGCGCATTGTTTTTGCAGCTGGATGCCTTTCCCTTCCGAATAGCTCAGCCGTGAAGTAGGAGTGGAACCGATTGGCAGTTTGACAAGCAAACATAGTTAAACAGAGCACCTTCTCCAGAAAAGCACACACACAAAAAACACCAAAAACGTTGTTCTGTTTGAACCCAAAACAATATGGTTCTCCATACAAAGTTATCAAGGTCTTAAAACATTCGATTCTTTATTTTTATGCTAGGGTTGTTGTTGTTGTTGTTGGTGGTGGTGGTGGTGGTTGTGGTGATGATGGTGGTGAGCAGATCTTTTCTTTGAAATTCCCAAACAAGACGAGAAGCCGCTTAGTGTAAGGGACTACGAAGGAAAAATTAAGACGAATGAATTTACTTAAGACTTCAAGGAGTTCAAGTCACAAGAAGGGGGAAAACAATGAGATGAAAGAGAGTTCAAAAGTCTGGCAATTCGAAGGGACAAAGCTACCACCGTAGAAAGATCTCATTCGTGGAAAAAAAAACAGCAGCGTTTGAATGAAGACGCTGTGAGTTTCGAGTCAGGAGAGATGGCACAGAGTGATCTGAAACTAAGAGATCAATGATTAAAGACACTCCAACTGTGACGATCACATTTTTCTCCAATGTGCAGTGAACTCAGGACCACATTATCGAACGGATTCTATTATATGGTTGGATGTGATGTGAGGGAGATTTGGCCTTTCTTTTTCTAGCAAGTCGATTACTATATAGAAGCTTCGTCGTTAGTTCGATACCAGTGGTGCAAAAGGTGATGACGACAAATTTATCAGAACGTGACCAGAATATCAAAATAATTCTTTAGTGAACAAATATTTTATTTTTTTATTAGCTTCGGTCATTGGACGATAGCCATGCTGAGACATTACATCATTCAAGAATAGTCATTCATACTGACTCGAGTGTTTAATTTGCACTTACTTAATCAGTCTCCGAACACAAAGAAACAAAATGGAATGCGATTCTTGCTCATAACCCAAGTAACAACAACTCTCGAATTATCTCTTCTCACATACGCACACTATCAGTCAAAGTACAAAGGAGTGAAACGCTAGTTTTAATCTTGATGGCAATGGAGGTTATTGATCTCTTGTATGACTTATCGTAAAAAGGAATTGCTGGATATTAACACCACCAACATTTCCACTTCGTTGCAAAGATTCGGCCCTCTTACGAGATTTTTCCTTGTGTAGTGCTACAGTTTGTTTACGGATAGAAGTAGAAGTGATTCCTGAGTGAAACCCTATATCCAAATATGGTAGATTTGTATCAGTCATGGTCCCTTCCTCTCTTTCTCGTTTCACACATCAATCTCGTAGTTTCTCTGTTGATTAATGGTACAAACTTTTCTTCTTTCAAAAGAATCACAAAGCAAAATGAAACAAGTAAACACTACGAACTATCTCGTCTCAATAGCTGTACAGTTATTGACAGTCTAACTGATATAGTGAGGATAATAAAATCTAATAATCTGTTAACACATACGCGGTGAAGAGAAACAAACATTAGCACATTCCGTGGTTGATATCATTTTAATCTAGTCCGGACAACTACTATCGACAACTCCTGACGTGTTCTGGTCTTATCAAACTTCTTTAGCGAATCATAAACCTTCATTTAGAATTAGGGGCATTTTATCGAGACTGAGATCAATGGAGAAGCAGTAACCATGACAACAGCAGCGGCTATAACAACAACAGCAACTACTACTACTGAACCACAAGCCAAAAAAAGGGTTTTTGTTTAGGTGCTTAATCTGCTAGAAATAACAACTAAATCCACTTCATATCGCATCCTTCAGTCGTAATTTAAAATAGACATTTTGTTTATGTGACTCTGATCTATAGATATATGGAGTTGTCATGGCTGGAAGGTCTTTCGGCATTTGCCTGCCTCAGCAGAGCTGACTTAGCGCTAAACAACAACTACATCATTACCATCATCACCAACAGCAGTAAGAGGACAAAAACTAAGAAAGAAAAAAGAAAAGATGCAGTGACAACTGCAGCAACAATAACACCAAAACAACAATAATAATATCAGCAAACAAGAGCAGCAGGAGGTGGAGGGTATGGGGGTGGAGAGACGGGGAAGTGGCAAGTTGGTATGGGGTGGGGGACGATAACAAACCATCAGAAACGAATACACACACTCACGCGCGAGACAGACAGACAGTCAGATAGATGGATAAGCAGATAGATATATATATAGATATATAGATAGATAGATAGATAGATGGATAGATAGAAGGATAGATAGATAGATAGATAGATAGATAGATAGATAGAATTGTGTTTCGTTAGAGAGGGGGGTGAAGGGTGAGAAAGAGTAAGGAAAACTGGGAGAAAAGCAAACATACAGGGTTACATTTATATTTTTCTCTGGTCTTCATTTGAGCCATGAGAAACAAAAACAAAAGATAAAAAAATGAAATGAAATAGAATAAAAAAAAAGAGAAAAAAAAACATTCTCCCTAGATATATTAGAATGAAAGGTCAAAGAAGCAAGATTTGGGGAAAAAAAGCTAAAAACAAAAAGAAAAAATTACAAACAGAAATTGTTCTGTCGCTACATACACCACAACCACCAACACCAA
>NC_068985.1:97822161-97822871 GCF_001194135.2 Octopus bimaculoides | reverse complement strand
CACCACCACCACCACCACCACCACTACCACCACTACCACCACTACCACTACCACCACAACCACCATCAACGACCCCTGCCGCGCCGCTGAGTCGTTAAGGTATTTAAGAAATAGTTTGTATTACGTACGACAAACAGGCAGACAGGCAGGCAGGGACGGACCTAGACAGGCAGACAGGCAGACAGGGAATGACACCCTGAGACAGACTGACAGTCAGTCAACCAGCCAGCAAGATAAACAGATTCAATTATACACATACACACATTTGTCGATCTGAACACACATATATGCATACATATCGTTGCTATTATGTTAAACTGTCGTATGTCCAAATTTGGCGAAATGTGTTTTTCGTAAATATTTATTTTTGCTTGCAATAGCCGGTTCTTTTGGCCAAACAATCGCATCTGCAGCTGCTTCGGATTCCAGGATATCAAAAATTGTCAAAGTGTAGTACAAAGGTTTTGCTATGGAACGGGGAAACTATTTTGTCGTTTTCTGCAAAAGCAACGTTTTGGACTTACGACACTTTTGCATAATAGCAACGATACACACACACACACACACACACACATATATATATATATTCTTTTATCCTTTGTTTCAGTCATTTGACTGCGGCCATGCTGGAGCACCACCTTTAGTCGAACAAATCGACCACAGGACTTATTCTTTGTAAGCCTAGTACTTATGCTATCGATATCTTTTGC
>NC_068985.1:97817277-97821276 GCF_001194135.2 Octopus bimaculoides | reverse complement strand
ATATATATATATATATATATATATATATACATGCACGCGCACACATACACATGCTAATGCGTGTACACGCATTCACACAACACACAAACAGATGCACATATACCGACATACATGTACACACATAGTGCCAAGCGCGCGCGCACGCACACACACACACACACACACACACACACGCGCAAGCAGGCACAGAAATACACACACGCGCATACATACATTTGACAGATACATAAATATACACACATATGTACAAGTAAAAACACACAAACACACAGGGAATAATCTAGAACGTGCATACACACACACCCGCAGATGGACTGGTACGTACACACACACACACACATACATACACTTATACACACACGAAATCATTTAAATCATACAGACATACACACACACACAAGCACAGAAAAATTTGCGACACATATACACGCACACTTACGCATCTACACAGTGATACAAGCACACGAAATCTAGAGTGCACACATTATATATATATATATATACACGCTGACAAGTACATACGTACACACCAATACAACTTCAAAATATAGACACATACATGCATGCACTATGACAAACATACATACAGACACACACACACACACATACAATGATACACACGCAAAATCATCTGTGCATATGTAGGTATAATCTTAAGATATACATATACACTCAGGCATAGCATAATGATAAACACACATATATACATAATCACCAACAAAATATATACACATTCATACATTTTGTAACGCACACAAACATAAATATGTAAACACATACAGAATAATCTGCGAAACACATTCGAACACACATTCGTATACACACAAGCACATACGCGTACGCACACAGACATCACGTACATATATATATATATATATATATATATATATATATATATACAGAAAAAGTAGCTTAAACACACACACAGCTCAAGGAGCTCCGTCTGACCTTTATAATAGCTCTGTATTTATGGTGTAGCTGTGGTTTCTATGTAAACCAATATGCGTATCTATCAGTTGCGTATGTGTGCACGTTCACATATGCGTGTGCATATGCATGTTTACATGCGTAGCTGTGTGTGTGTGTATGTGTGTGTGTAGTCATGTTTGTAATGTGTCTATGTAGATTGTTTACAAGTCTATGAACATTTATTTCAATATATATATATATATATATATATATATATATATATACACACCTTTGTATGCATGAATGAATACACACACACAGACACACAAGTTATGCACACACATATATTTACATGTTTCTTCTTAGCGTACATAAATGCAAACGTGTATACATATATGTACACACACACACACAATCACAGTTCTTTGAAATTTAAATTTCATACATTGTCGCGCAGAGTTTCTCAGTTCCGATCCCCGGACGATTGTGAGAGAAAAGAAAGGGAACAGAAGTAATATGTTTCTTTAAATATCTTTTTCGTGTTCCATTGTTCATAAGCGTCCGATGATATCAAACGAGAAATTATATATATATGTATGTTATAAATATATGTTATATATATTCTTAATAACAATTCTAACTTAACTGCACATGACTTAAAGTTTCGTAGGCGAGCAGGGCATGTATATCTCATCAAATACTAGGACCATGGACATTCCTTACATATCCTTGAAACCTTTTAAGCCATGTAGTGTTGAGTCAAACTGTCATTATATATATATATATATGTGTGTGTGTGTGTGTGTGTGTGTGTGTGTGTGTGTGTGTGTGTGCGTGTGTGTGTGTGTGTGTGCGTGTGTGTGTGTGTGTATATATATATATAGCCGAAATTGCAAAGATAATCTGGAACTTGACTGAGGAAAGAAAACTTCGAATGACTTGTATTTTCTTGTCTCTCTTTTGTATCATCTGTTTGGATGTTTTGTTGTCCCTTTTTTTGTATCATCTATCTGTCTGGATATTTTGCGTTCTTGTCCCATTATTGTATTCCTTTATATATATATTCCTTTATATACATATTTGTGTATGTATTTAAATATTGATGTATACATGGAAACATACAGACAGACAGACAGACAGATAGATAGATCCAGAGCCCTCGTCAATCACTGTTAGCCATGCAATTATGTATGTTTAGACCTAGGCAAGAGTAACAGTTGGTGCTACAACCAGTCTTTAGTCTCTTTCTCTTATCGTCACCAATGTTTACTGAAGGAAAGGCTGCTCAGTTGGGCCAATGCCTTTGGCACTAGCGTCGTTGCTGGCATTCCATGAAGACTACAAAGACCCAGAATAAACACTACAAGCTCTCTTATCCGATCATCTAACAACTCAGCGAACTCGTCACCCTTGTACTGGTACTCCTTTATCGACACCTTGTGGCCACGGCGTTGCACTCAATATTGCAAGATCCTGGCTTCGATTCCCGGATCAGGAGATGTGTTGAGCAAAACTGCATTTCAGTTGCTCCAGCACAGTCTGCGACTTGGTGGCGTCCTGTTTGAGCGAAGAGGGAGCGGAATGTTGTGATCTCGGTTACTTATTTGCCATAGAAACCGAGTAACCAGCTGGATGAGTCCTAGTACTCGAAACAGCATTGTCCAGGGGTTGATGACTATGACAAAAATATAAAACAGTAAGTTGACCTCGGTCGGATTCGAACTCAGAGTAGTCGCAGTCGGTAAATAAATACCGTATGCTTCATATAGAACACAGAGTAAAGAAAGCAAGAATTACTTTGATCTTCGCTTTCTGGGTTCTCGTCCCGCCGAGATGGACGTTGTTTTCCCATCTTTCCGAGTCGATAAATATATACTAGTTCATGGAAATATTATTAGAATGCAACTCAAGATGTATTGGGATATCTGGTCTGACACTAAGCTTTTTGAGTTCAAATTCTATTTAGGTGCCTATAAAAAAAAATACCATCTTCGACCCGCTGCGTGACGTGTAATGTAAAGAAAGTCCTTACAAGAATACCAGGATCAAATTTAGTGTAAACCGCTTGTTACAATCATAGTTGTCATCATACGGTTACTGATATCATGGTCGATCAGGATATTATTATATCCTCTGCTTATTATGATCACTTCGGCACAGACGTGATCATAATAAACGACTTTCACTATCCTTGACACCAGGGTCAGTCAAGAGAAGGCATTCACCAATTGGAACGAAACATACCCTTGAGATTACACACACACACACACATATATATATATATATTTATATACATACATGTGTGTGTGTGTGTGTGTGTGTGTGTGTTTGTACTAATATTGTACCACTCTATCATCTGTAGTTACATTCGTAAGTTTGTTTATTCATTGTATTAATATGGACAATAGTACGTATTAATACATCTGTTAACATATTCACATAAACTAAACTGCATATACAAATACACACCCATATATGCATGTATATATATATGTAAGCATTATTTCTATTAAAAGGTAACAAAGACTTCAAAGTTTTGCCAAGTAAGAGCTTTTAAACAACTTTGAAAAGCTTTGCTTGGAAAAACCTTGAAGTTACAGTTACCTTAAAAAAACAACAAAAGATAATCCTGTATTTACTTAACGCACATTGTTTTGTTTTCTACATATAAATCTATTTATCTATCTATCTATCTATCTATCTATCTATCTAACTAACTGTCTCTCTGTCTGTCCGTGTCTATATTCATATAAATAAATGCCTACATAGGCATTTACGGATAAAAATATACAACAGTTTTTACACCTAGTTATATAGCTCCTCTCTCTCCCTCTCTCAATATATATATAGATTATATATAGATTTATTTGTACGTTGTTACGCCTAGTGCATCACAAATTCTTTACATATAGCTTTCAAAGCTTCAGTTTGTTTTGCAAGTACAATTTTTCGTGGCAAGAATGTAGGGGTATTTAGTGGTTGTGTTTTTGTTCACCAAACAACTAAATTAACAGACACACGAGTTTTTGAAATGTGGCAATGCCGAAACAGAAATAGTTGTTCTTTGATATATATATATATATATATATA
>NC_068985.1:97815630-97817267 GCF_001194135.2 Octopus bimaculoides | reverse complement strand
AGTAAAAATAGTAAAATGGTGAGTCAAAGAGCAGAGAAATGCATATACGATCACTCTCTCTCTCTCTCTCTCTCTCTAACACACACACGCACACACACATACACACACACACACACACACACGTAAGTCCTTTCTCTTTCTGTATGTGTGTGTGTGTGTGAGTGAGTGTGTGTGAATCTATCTATCGACAGACATAGATAGAGAGATAGATAGATAGATAGATAGATAGATAGATAGATAGATAGATAGATAGATAGATAGATAGACATACAGAGAGCTCGATTCGATAAATAGATAGTCATAATGAATGAATGAATGAATGAATGAGCGATTGAACGAATGGAAGAATGAGAAAAATGAATAAGCGTGAGAAAAAAGAGAGAATATAACAAATTAAAAACCTACAAAAGAGACAGAAAGAAAAGCAGAGAGAGAGAGACAGACAGAGAGGGGTGCATAGGAAGAAAGAGAGAGAGAAAGAGTGAGAGAGAGAAAGTGGATTATATAGGAAGAGAAAGAGAGAGGGTGTTTGAGTAAGAGAAAAAGCATAAGAACGAACAAAGATAGACAGAAATCATCAGAGAGAGAGGGAGGGGAGGGGGAAGGAAAGAGAGGTGAGAGAGGGATAGAAGGAGGGTGAGAGATTACTAGAGTAACAAACTGAGATTTAATAAACTGGAAAAAGAAAAACACACACACACACAACATAAAAACAAAATAAGACAAGGAAATTTCAAGAAACGAATGTGTGGTGATGGTGATGGTGGTGGGGTAAAGGAAGAAAGAAAGAAAGCAATAAGAAAGACGCGCAAGAAGTTAAAAAAGATGTTTGTTACTCACCAGCCTTGCACGGATCTATATATAAATCGTCTGACGTTTTGTGTACAGGTGTTCGAGTGTTAGTGTTGGTATGTGTGTATTTATTAAGGTCTGTAAAATTTTTCACATTAACGGATCCATTCTGTAAGTTTCTTATGGTATGTAGCTCCGTCTTCGACTGTAGGTCTCTAACTGGAACTATATAACCCAAAACTGTACTGTACTGCAGACATAACATCATCGCAAGTCCCCACACAACTTGGCATCGTGTCGTCGTCCATCGACTTACCACGTTACAATTGTTATATTTATTATTTCTATTTATATTATTATTTATATTAATATTATTATAATTTTTATTATTAGTATTAGTATTATTATAATTATTATTATTATTATTATTATTATTATGATTCCGCGATTTTATCCAATTTGAACCGGGGCCTTTTGACTCGATGCTTGTATGATGTCTGTGGTTTTGTGTTTTATGTTGTTCTTGTTTATTGTCTCTACAACTTTCAACTCCATTTAGTCTGTTACTACTGTGAATGTTGTTGTAGTTTGTGTAGTTGTCATTGTGTTCCATGTTTTTAGTTGTACACCAATGTTCTGTGGTCCACTTCATAATGAATTCGTACGATCTAACATTTCACAAAACAAAGAATTGAAACTTAAAAGAGAAAAAAAAATCACCACCCTCAAATAAAGAAAGAAGCGATTTCCTTGTCTCGTATTTCCTTTCTTTGCCTTTTTTTTAAATCGTTTGTGTATTTTCTTTGTCTATTTCAAATAATATATAATATATATATATAATATAT
>NC_068985.1:97814300-97814740 GCF_001194135.2 Octopus bimaculoides | reverse complement strand
ATATATATATATATATATATATATATATATATATATATATATATACATTAATATACATACACACACACGCATTCGCAGTCACAAGGAAACAATCATACACCCGCATACACAGATTCGCGACCACACACACACACCACCCAAACAAACAAACATACACACATACAAAAATCAAACATACATACACAAATATATATCTACAAATCACATATAAATGTGTATGTGTGTGTGTGTGTGCTTGTGTGTGTGTGTGTGCTTGTGTGTGTGTGTGTGCGTGTGTACACACGCGTATTTAAATGCGTGTACATGACTGACAATGTATATACATATGAGTGATACAAACATTCGCAAACACGACATACACACATATTCATTATAAACACACACACAGATATATATATATATATATATTATATATATATTATATATATATTATATATATA
>NC_068985.1:97812750-97813093 GCF_001194135.2 Octopus bimaculoides | reverse complement strand
ATATATATATATATATATATATATATATCTTCAAGCACGCTGACATACCGCATGAATACATGCGCTTCACTCACACGCATTGAAACACGCACTGAAACACTACACACCCACATATATATATATGTATATATACACACACACATGTATATATGTATGTATACACACACATGTATAAATGTATGTATATTTATATGTATGTATGTGTATACATACATATTTATATATATGTGTGTGTATACATACATATATACGCGTATGTATATACACATGTATATATGTATGTATACAAACACATACACATGCATATATATGTGTGTGTGTGTATATAAATATATATATATAT
>NC_068985.1:97811148-97812740 GCF_001194135.2 Octopus bimaculoides | reverse complement strand
ATATATATATATATATATATATATATATATATATAAATATACGGGAATATAAACATACACACACACACACACACATCTATACAGAGAGATATATACACACACATATATATATACAGAGAGATACACACACACACACACACATATATATATATATATATATATATATATATACAGAGAGATATACACAAACACACATATATATATATAAATACGTATAGACGCGTATATCCATATATATATGTGTATAGATGTGTGTGTGTGTGCGTATATATATATATATACGCATACACACACGTATATACATACTTATATACACACATACACTCATATATATATACACACACACACATCCATCTACATGTATCTCTCACTTCATTGTGTATACACACACACATGTGTGTGTCTGTATGCCCACACATTTGCGTGAGTGCGGACGTATTTATTTGTGACAATAGTTAAGACGTTACATTTAGCCATATGATGTTGACGATGTAATTGTAGTAGTGGTAGTAGTGGTAGTAGTAGTAGTAGTAGTAGTAGTAGGTATTGTTTCTGTTGTTATTAACTCGGAAGTGCAATAATTCAGTTTCTCTATTGACCTCAGTGGAGGCGCAATGGCCCAGTGGTTAGGGCAGCGGACTCGCGGTCGGAGGATCGCGGTTTCGATTCCCAGACCGGGCGTTGTGAGTGTTTATTGAGCGAAAACACCTAAAGCTCCACGAGGCTCCGGCAGGGGATGATGGGGAACCGTGCTGTACTCTTTCACCACAATTTTCTTTCACTCTTTCTTCCTGTTTCTGTTGAGCCTGTAATTCAAAGGGTCAGCCTTGTCACACTGTGTCACGCTGAATCTCCCCGAGAACTACGTTAAGGGTACACGTGTGTGTGGAGTGCTCAGCCACTTGCACGTTAATTTCACGAGCAGACTGTTCCGTTGATCGGATCAACTGGAACCCTCGACGTCGTAAGCGACGGAGCGCCTAACCTCAGTCAAAATGGAAGCTGGTGGGTACACACATACACACAGACGCGCGCGTGTGTGTATGTGTGTGCGTGACGGGCTTCTTTCAGTTTCCGTCTATCAGAATCAGTCACAAGGCTTTGGACACACTGGTTCTATTGTTAAAGACAGCTGTTCTAGATGCCACTCAGTAGCACTCAAAGACGAAACCGCCGGGTCTGGAATCAATCTCGTCACACAGCATCGCCTGTACATATATACACGCACATATATAAACAAATACGCATCTATACACACACATATACATACATACATATATATATATAAATATAATGACGTGGTTCTGGGTTCAGTCCCACTCCGTAACAGCTTCGGCAAGTATATTCTACTATAACCTCGGGGCGACAAAAAGCCTTGTCAGTGGTTATCGTAGCCGGAAACAGAGAGAAGCCCGTCGTGTATATGTATACATATGTGTATATGTATACATATGTGTATATGTATACATGTGTATGTGTGTGTGTTTGTATGTTCGTATGTGTGTGTCTGTGTGTCCGTGAGTTTGACTCCATCATCATTTGACAACCGGTGTTGGTGTGTTTACGTTCCTGTAACTTAGCGGTTCGGCAAA
>NC_068985.1:97808231-97811048 GCF_001194135.2 Octopus bimaculoides | reverse complement strand
TTTTGTATAATTTATCGAATGGTAGTTTTTTTTTAAATATGAAGTAATATGATAAAATGTTTTGTTTGAAATATAAATTAACGATTAAAAATTACATCTTTTGATTTTGGTAAGTACACTTTAGTATGAGAGTTTTTAATCCATATATTCTTCCTTGGTTGGTATTCTGTAATAATCCATAACAGTTATGTGTAAAATCCATTATATTATCCTGTATTCCAAATATAGTTCATAGACTTAGATAATATAGAATATATATATACGGCGGGATTTTTTCAGTGTCCGTCTACCAAATCCAATGGTCGGCCTGAGGCTATAGTAGGCTTAGCCCGACATCATTTACCACACAACCATGACTGATTCTTGGCATTTCTTTTTTCTTCGAATTCATTCGGACGATATTCATTGTGGACAATTTTCTAGCATATTCCGTTACAGTTTGTTTTATTTTTCTTAATATTTCTCTAGCAACCCTACGATAATCAGCGAAATTTCGTATCTGTTGCGTGGAGGACATCGTTTACAGGTATCATTTTATATTTTGCTTGTTGAATGTTCAAAATATACTGAATTAATAAAGTCGTACCTGCATTTTATGCGTTGAGATTCCAGGGTAACGCTGTATACTACATTCTTGAACACGCGCCTTGTTATCTATCTATCTATCTATCTATCTATCTATCTATCTATCTATCTATCTATCTACTTCCCTATCTAGCTATCTGCCCATCTATCTACCTATCTATACATGTGTATCCTCCCTCGGATCGCAATCTACTCAGATGTGATCTGAGGGCGATTTGGCTTTTATATCTTGCTCGTTGCCAGCTAACATAGAGGTTACAGCGATTGCCCGTGGGTATGTGCTGTATGTGCTTTTGTATGTGTGTGTGTGTGTGTGTGTGTGTGTGAGAGAGAGAGAGAGAGAGAGAGAGAGAGAGAGAGATGTTGAAGATAGGATGTTTCATTTTCCTTTTGTGTGACTCAGAATTTCAAGCGGGGAATGTGAAACTGTTGGTTAAATGAGAAAAGGTTAGGTGAGGATATCTTCAGGGGATAACTATTTCTGTGGTGGATCTCCTGAAAATACTTGCACCGGTTGTGAGTGTGTGTGTGTGTGTGTGTGTGTGGCCGGGTGTGTGTATGTGTGTGTGGTGTGTGTGTATGCACGTGTATGGCCGTGTGTGTGTGTGTTTGATAAATGAAGGAAAATAGACGAGAGAGAGAGAGAGAAAGGGAGATCGCGAAAGGCAAGCGTAGAGGTAGACAGATTAGGAGAGAAAGATATCGGGACAGAGACAAACAGGCTGACAGACGTACAGACAGATAAATAAACAGAGAGTAGGAGTAGGAGGAGGAGGAGGAGGAGGAGGAGGAGTGATAAGAAAGTACGAATCTAGAGCTTTGAGATAATTTTTATGAGTCAGCTTCTTTCAAGATTCTTCCCGCGACTTCATATGTATGTATACACATATATATATGTACATACACACACACACACACACACACACACACACACACACACACATATATATATATATAAATATATGTGCCTATATATATATACTAGTTCACAAGGGAGAAAGCAAAATAAGCCTCCCGGGTATTCCACCAGCACCTCTCTTACACACCGACCCCAGAATTCCTCATTCATTTACAAAAGAAACAGGCACATAATGATTAACTTTAATTATTTAGTTGGCCGCGGTGTGAGTTTTGTTTCTTTTTCTGTGTTCTTATCTAATTACAAACGTTTGGTATGTTTGTAGTGTTTGTGTGTGAGTCTGTACATGTGTGAGTGTGTGCGTAAGTTTTGTATGTATGTGTATTCATATGTTTGTGTGTCTGTGTGTGTTTGTGTGTATGTGTGTGTGCGTATGTATAAATGTATACATACATACATATATCTATCATGGAGATAGATGGATAGATAGATAGATAGACATTCGGTGATATTAATATTAATAATATAAATAATCAATTGCAACAGCAACAAAAGTATTAAGAACAATAATAGCAACAACAATTGTTTCTTAATTGACCACAAAAGCTCATCTCATAATAAAAGTAAATACAATTTTTTTTTATTGGCCACGGGGGCTCTCCACATAACATAAGATATTTTATACAAAATGTTTAGAAACAAAAGTCATATTGTACGCGCACAATTTAACGGTCGGAACAAAAATGTAATACAACGTAACAAAAATGCATTCAAATATATATAATGATAGAGAACAAGTAACGCCACCCATAACGTAGAAGAAGCTAACAGCTCGAAAACGTGATGGAAAGCCAATACACTGACCAGTTTGTGATCTTTGGAAACGTTCTCTTCCTACTTCAATTTCTGAGGAAACTTTGGATTAACCCTCTCGTACAACCACCTTTACGACCTTGAACCTACGTTCCACCATGTTTGCTCAAGAGCAATAAAGTTCCTTCTCTCCATTCATGTTCCGCTTCAAATGTTGCTTGTAGAAACATGACGGTACTCCGTCGGTTACGACGCTGAAGGTTCCAGTTGATCCGAGTGTGCCCTCAGAGTTCTCTTACGTCCTAGTAGAATTAATACCGCCCTCTACCGCAATAGTTCTTCGATCAGTAGGAGTGAAAGCGGACACTACACAATGAGTGATCCAAACCCTAAACACCACATCGAATGCATCTGTACGGAGGACAACCACCTGGTATCGAGGGTTCACTATATCGAACACTTCGGATTGAACCAAATTGATCAGATCCCTACCAAACCTAAATCTCTCTCTCTTTCTCTCTCTCTCTCTCTCTCTCTCTCTCTCTTTTTTTTTTTATCTA
>NC_068985.1:97805211-97806182 GCF_001194135.2 Octopus bimaculoides | reverse complement strand
GACAATACGACGCTGTACTACAGATGACATCATTTGGAACCACAAGAGATTTAATTGAGGCAGCATTCATCCAAACTTTCAAGATCCAACCTCAGATTTATCATCGCATTGTCTCTCTACTACCTCTGTCACATGAATCACCCAAATTGGCCTTTCATTATTTATAATCTGTACCTGTTTGTTTGGTTACGAAATAAAATACACAAAACGTGTTTCTGAAGTACGTGTATTTACTTTATATCCATATGAGTTGAAAACTTTCTTCTAGCATTCCACTTAATATCTATGTTCCATGCTGGCATGGATTGGAGAGTTATTAATGTAGAAATATGGTATCGTAGCTACTAACAGTTGAGGGTTGAGTAGTCTAGACGGCGTTTTTAGATTTCATTATTCTCTTTAACCCGGGCAACGCCGGGTATTTCTGCTAGTATATATATAAACTTGTAATCTGGATAAAGATTTCGAAGCAGTGGACCATAAACGTCTTCTTGCAAATTTTCACATTCGTAGCGTGATTGGCTTCTATCCAAAACAATTAAACAACTATAATTAGGCCCGTATGTTGTTCAACTCCAGGTTATCCCTGATTATGCAGACATAAGAAATACTATTCTGGCCTTGGCTACCCACTCTTTTGACACCTGTATATCTAAGACAACAGATATGTGTTGAAATATGTACTACGCAACATCAGATATATTTTCGGTATTTTTTTCCCATGGTAATCTTCAGTACGTTTGTAATAAACTGCTGGTTTAATATTATTTCAAATTTACAGTTAGGACCGCAAAAGAAACGGAATCAGCTTAAGCAGGGCTTCTTTATCGGAAGTTAGACATCAACTGGATTGTCATGTACGTGTGTATTTAAACAAATATGAGTGTGTGTGTGTGCGTGTGTGTGCTTAGTTTTGCGGCATTGCATGCTATTGTGTATGTTGTATGATTCGGTTTATAGCTATGTCCATA
>NC_068985.1:97802437-97803980 GCF_001194135.2 Octopus bimaculoides | reverse complement strand
TATATATATATATATATATATATATATATATATATATATATATATATATATATATATATATATATATGAATGTATGTAAGTATATATGAATGTGTGCATGTGTATGTATGTGTCTATATATGTATGCCTGTATGCATATGTATGGATATACGTATGTGTGAAGGCACATGGCTTAGTGGTTAGGGCAATCGGCTCACAATCGTAAGGTCGTGAGTTCAATTCCCAGTGATGCGTTGTGTCCTTGAGCAAGACACTTTATTTCACGTTGCTCCAGTCCACTCAGCTCGCAAAAATGAGTAGTACCTGTATTTCAAAAGTCCAACCTTGTCACACTCTGTATCACGCTGAGTCTCCTTGAGAACTACGTTAGGGGTACACGTGTCTGTGGAGTTAATTTCACGAGCAAGCTGTTCCGTTGATCGTATCAGCTGGGACCCTCGTCGTCGTAACCGACGGAATGCTCCTTTATATACGCAAGTGTGTTTATATATGCTTAAAGGATATGGCATAAAAAGAAGGAACAAAATCAGTAAAAGACCAAGATGTGACATGTGACAGAGTCGCTGATGACATGTTTACATAAACATGTGAATATATCAATGTATCGGATCGGTGGTTCTCGTTGAGCATGCATGCGTCTTTGAGTGTGAATGTATTTCTGTGCGACTGTGTGTTTGTTTGTGTACCTATGTCGGTACTTATATATATATTTGGATATGACCTTGTATATGTGTGTGGTGTGTGTGTATGTATGTGTGTGTGTGTGTGTGTGTGTGTCCAAGTGTGTATATGTGTATGTGTGTATTTTTAGTTGTTTACAAAAGTGTGTAGTATTTTTTTGGTGGGGGTGTTATTTTCTCAATTTTCTCACCAATAACGTGCCGGTCTCCAACCTACAAACAAGACTCATTCATTGGAAGACACAAATAAGATACATTTATCAACTAACGCACACGTGTGTGTGTGTGTGTGTGTGTGTGTGTGTGTGTGTGTGTGCGCGCGTGCGGGCGTTAGCTACTTCAACATGGCTGTCCGTTCGAACGGAGAGCTATGTTGAAGTAGCTACGTACATTACTTGTTATTACAATTACTGCGTTGATCTCTTGGAGAGATTTTAGAACTAGCATTTTTGCTTATATGTGTGTGGGTGGGTGTATGTATGTTTGTATGTATGTATATGTGTGCATATACACACAAACACACACACGGATAGGTCCCAACATTACCATCGCCATCGCAAGGTATGGATAAATGTATCTTGAAAACAAAACTGGATCTCCTCCTGTCATGAGTTCCGGATGAACCTACTTCGCGGCATGACATGCAGATGGGAGCAGCAACGTCAAACTGCCTCATTCGCCAAATGCCACATATCAGAGACTGATTGAAGTGGTGAACGAGTAGTAGTGCTCCAGCATGGCACCTACTTTAGAACTTAAAGGAGTTAAAGAATTTTATATATACATAATTATAAAGAGAGAGAGAGAGAGAGAGAGAGAGAGAGAGAGAGAGAGAGAGAGAGAGAGAGAGAGAGAGAGAGAGA
>NC_068985.1:97794288-97800581 GCF_001194135.2 Octopus bimaculoides | reverse complement strand
TACATATATATACACGCAGACAGACAGACAAAAAGAAAGAAAGGAATAAAGATAAAAGGAATGAAAGAATGAATGAAAGAAGGAATACTCTTTTACTCTTTTACATGTTTCAGTCATTTGACAGCGGCCATGCTGGAGCACCGGCTTTGGTCAGCTCGACGCTATAGTAGAAGGCACTTGCCCAAGGTGCTATGCAGTGGGACTGAACTCGGAACCATGTGGTTGGTAAGGAAGCTACTTCCGACACAGCCACTCTTGCGTTTATGAATGAAACTAAATTTGACATAGTTTAACCTGTTAAATGGTTTTGCAACAGTGCTTGATGATAAATCCAAAAGTTGCCAGGAACGAAAAACAACACAACTACACGAACAGACAATGATTGATTTTCATCGATGTTTCTCAGAAGATTCAGATTTGAACGCTTCGAGGAAGAGACAGAACTTAAGTAACTTGTCCAAGGCGTAACTGACGGAAGTAATACCACTGAAAGGGTTTCTCCTTCAGCAGGAAGGATACACCTGTCAGGTGAGATGATAGGTGAGAAACTATCAGAATGCATGTTTTCTCGAATTCGTGTGTTCGTGTAAGCGTATAAATTGCGAAGAAGAGAAAGCGTGGTTGTGTGGTAAGGAGTACGGTTTTCATCTACATGTTTCCAGGTTTAGTCCCATTGATTGCTATTGTGGGCAAGTGCTTTCTATTATAGCCTAGGGCTGATCACAGACTTGTGAGTAGATTTGGTGGACAGAAACTGGAATAAGCCTGTTGTGTGTGTGTGTGTGTGTGTGTGTGTGTGTGTGTGCACGAGCGCCCGCCCACATGCACACGCACACACACATATACTAGACTACTTGTAACCCGTTGGGTCACCTGGAAACTTTGAGTTTCCCAGCAACGGAGTTTTGTTTCCTAAGGGTTTATTTTCCGTTCCAGGTTATTTCGCATGCTTTCAACGAATGTAACATCGAAATCACGTGTAAACGGCTCCTTTCCCCAGGAAAGGAAAGTTTGGCTGCTATTTGTTGCACGTCCTGCTACCACGTAACAGATATTTCGGGTCCCTTATCGCAAATAGTTGTTACGTGATAGCAGGGCGTGCTAGAAATAGCAGCCAAATCTTTGGAACTGAGATACGTTGAATGAACTCGAAAAAAGTTTTGTAATGGTAATCCCTTGGGGCAATCTTTCGCTTTGTCTCTCAGAACTGTCATCCGGATCAGCTGGTTTTGTACGTTAATTTCTGTAAAAAAAATTTTTATTTATTCACTTTCGTTTTAAAATAAAAGAGAGGAGAATGTGAAAGACGTATGTACATGTGTATGAAATGGACGTGTGTGTGTGTAAGAAAGTGAGAGAGAAAGAGAGTAAGTTCCACTTACACATACATGAGAACACACACGTTCACTCACTCACTCTCTTTCTCTCTCTCTCTCTCTCTCTCTCTCTCTCTCACACACACACACACACACACACACGCACACAGTTGCACACGTACATACAAAAAAGATGTACGCATATGTATTGGCGTATGTACGTATACATAACAACACACCCCTTAACTCACTCTCTCTCTCTTTTCTCTCTCTATTTCTCTCTCTCTCTCTTTCACACACACGCGTCCATTTCATATACATGTACATATATCTTTCACTTTCTCTTCTTTCACTTTTAAACAAAAGTAAATAAATAACAAATTTTTAAGGAAATTAAATATTGTCTGTTTAAAGAAACCTAAAATATGAACACTTACTGTACAAACAACTTACATTTTTGAAATCACATTCAATTACAAATATTTCTAAATGATTAAAACGTTGTGTACATCAAAAAGTCAACTTTTTCTTTTTTCTTAGAGAGTCCGATGACTATGTATGTGTATATGTCACAGATAGCGGACGTGTGTTTGTGCTGATTGACACGCCATGACATACATTATATGTGTGTGTGTTCTGTATGTGTGTATGTGTGTTGACGTCACGGAAGAAATAACATACAAAAATTTTGTTTCATCATTTTCATTAATAAATAGAGGTCCAAATATCACAAAAATTTATACTGCAATGCCGAAGGTAAGTACGAAAATAAATATACAAAAAAAAAATTAAGATAAAATATACTATTTCTGAGATGTTACGGGTAGACACAAACATCTCTTAGAGTTTGGGTATTATTAAGATACATACATATATATATATATATATATATATAAAGTGTAGTATATTGCCACTTAAGTGTGGCTGACCCCTAGGGGTGGATGTTACTGTTGCTTTTAGCCCCAGGAGGACATCTCCTCCAGCTGGCTTATCGACACACGACTGTGTCCTGTTTGCCAAGGGAGTTATCCCTCTCACCACGACCAGCAGCACGAACGTATCCGGATTTCAGGGTTATTTCCCTTCTTCGGCGTTCGACATATATATATATATATATATATATATATATATATATATATATCAGGTTGCCCCTTGCAATGTTTTACGAATGTCATAATGAGTAATTTATACATTTTTCTTTCAGATTCTAATTGTATTGGCCATAATCTTTAGCTATACTCGCACCACTGTTCGTCTAATTTAAAGATCACATTAGACGTCTTATTGTATGAGTTTCATAAAGGTAACAATGCAAGCACAGCAGCAAAGTCTCCTCAGGGAGTTTCTGGGGATGATGTAGTGAGGGAAAGGAGTTGTAGGAGATGATTTTCTTGCTTCGGACGTGGGGATTTGAGTTTGAAAGACGAGCCAAAAAAAACGAGAAAAAAACAGGGATAGAAAGGAAAATAGAGTATATCCATAAATCAGCATTAATTGACAGTGTAAAGATTCTCCGCAAAGTTCTCGAAACTTTAAGAGAAAGGATCACCTTAGTTCACGTGAATTGAACAGTTTGGCGCATTAATGACATCAGAAACAAATTCAGTATAAGTATGAAATAATAATAATAATAATAATAATAATAATAATAATAATAATAATAATAATAATAATAATAATAATAATAAAAATAAAATAATAATAATAATCGTTTATAATATTTTGTACAAGTCCAGCAATTTTGAAGGGAAGTGAAATCAATTACATCTACTACAGTACTCAAATCGTACACATTTTATCGATCATGAAAGGGCAAAAGCTAAATTTGACATCGGTGAGATTTGAGCTCAGAACGTCAAGAGAAAGCATTTCTAAGCTCTTTTGTCCGATGCACTTAGCAACTCTGCCAACTCGTCGCCTTTTTATTTACAAAATAATTTCGAAAGAAAAATAATTAACCAATATGTGCTAAGTTTCTTTTCGGATTACGTATAAGAAGTTCTAGACCAATCTGAATTCTTTGAAACAATATACGGACGTATAAATAATTCCCACCCAGACAAATCATGACCATTATCCAATTTCCTGTTTATGTTTGATGTTAGAAAATATTCTAGAAAAGAAATCATTTTTAGCTTGACCTGATAATTCAACCTTTGATCGCTAAAGTCTGAAAACTTACTTATATAGAATTTCTTTGCTATAGAAACCATTAACATACGCAGAACATTTCCAGCTGTTGACGTAAATGTGAGATTTTATTTGAAAATTGTTCTAGGAGTTGACAACGTATGACATCATAGAAACCGTTGTTGTTCTTGCTGCTGCTGCTAAGGTTGTTGTTAGTGTAATTGTTATTGCTTACCTCCCAAGTCGAACCTAATTGAGTAACCTATGATCAAATGCATTCCAGCCGTGGCCATCCCATATTTTATTAAAACATAGTGTACACTTTGACTACATTAGAAAATGTGCACTTCCTTTTTTTAAGACTGTTGTAAGTAATTTTAGGGAGGTTTCCTGGGCAATTCGTACAGCTGCATAGAGGTTCGGTTGTTGAGATCTGTTAAAAGGAGTTCAAGGGTGCTTCTCGTTAAATACACACCACGATGTCAAAAAAAAAAAACGGACGTCTTAGAATCCATTGTGCTAATGAATCGAATGTGCTATGTAAGCACACTCATTCTAAAAGAAACGTTGTTCTCCAGCGACGAATCATAGGCGCGGGCCCAAATGTGTGGTTTTCGGTTCAGTGCCCCTACTAGCTGAAAATCATACTACACAGTAGTGTATGGGGAGAGGGATTGTATATAAATGTAAATATATCTACATATATATATATGTGAATTTTCTTCGAGTTTAATTTAAGTTCTTGAGAGAGTTCAAATCGGTCGCTAACAAAGCGACAAGACTTTTTGTGCTGTAAATATGTGGTTGACATGGTGTGTGCATCTATTTACATAAGAATCTTACATGAAGAATGTTTGGAATGTCTTACAAATCTTTACTGTGCCACTAGGTTTTTGTGAAAATTTCTTGGTGTATAGCCTAAGGTACCAATGATGACCGATATAAGCGTTAATTCATAGTCACAGTACAAGAGCAGTAAGCTCTGCATTAACTCGCTATAAATGTTCTCGTTTTCATGATTTTTCATTGTACATTCACATCCGCTGGGCAGCTTGTCTCTACAAGACTTTTATACCCTGCTCCTCAGAACACTATCAGATCTGACACGCTTTTGATGTTTTTATAGGGGTGTTCCACCAATTGATGTTTTTATAGGGGTGTTCCACCAGTATTTCTTGCGAATACCTGCTGGTTCTACCTTTAGCATATAGATCACGGCTGTCCTTCTTGCAGAGAGCATGCAAAATAGTCTGTTTGTCTGTCAGTCTTTCTGTCTGTTTTTCTGTCTGTCTGTCTGTCTGTATGTATGTATGTATGTATTATGTGAGTGTATTATGTATGTATGTATGTATGTATGCGTGCATGTATACAAAAATACCAACACAGTTTACTTCTGACTCAACAGGGATGGGATTGCTCACCAAACTTGTCAACTGCCAAAACTGAAGAAAATATTTATTCTTTTGAATATTGCAAACAAAGTATTACTTGTTTAAGAAAATTTAATAAAGGTAAATATTGACGAACAGGATTTAATATCAAAAAGACCAACACAACATAGTTTTAATTAAATCTGCATAAGGAAATCGTATTCGATATGCACATTAAATACGTGATAAGTCTCACTGCGGTAATATAAGCGATAAAAAAAAAAGAAAAAGGGAAAAATTTCCATGCATACATACATGTGCATATACACACATATATATAAATAAATATAAATATACAGTATTACGCTTTTATCATTCAACCACGGTAGTGGTTGAATATATTCTTAAGTCCACGATTTCGTTAGTCACAGCAGCTTCCAAGCATCACAACTAATTCAGTTCTCAACTAAATTGCAAACTGTTAATAGTTTTAAGGAAGACACCTCCTCAGCTACACTTTGGCATAAATATTTTGAGATTTGGTCCAGTTGAAAAAAAGTTACATCAAAATATCTGCAACCTCTAGGGGGGGGGGCAGCAAGGCAGATATTCATCTTCAATTAACATAATTTTTTTAATTTTAAACTAAATGTATACTTTCCTTAGGCTTAAATGGTAGAAAAATGTATGAGGAATTCAGAATCGTTAGTTGCATTGAACAAAAATTAGTAGAAAAGGAGTTATGAGGTAAAATGTTTCGAAATTTCATGTCAGTAAGTAAGGAAGTAAGGGAATAACACTTAAGCAATAAGAATAAAGGTTAAGCAAGGTGACGAGCTGGCAGAAACGTTATCGCACCGGGCAAAATACATAACGATTTATCGTGTCTTTACGTTTTAAGTTCAAATTTCGCGGAGGTCGACTTTGACGTTCAGATTATTTAATTAATCTATTTTTTTTTAAACTAAACACTTTCAAACTTCCGATACTGGTAGAATGTGTCACATAGAACAGAGTTTACTCTTAACGTTTTTGACAAAACTTTGTATATTAGAGGCTATTTCATCAGAAGTTACAAAGTGACAATGGACAAATTCGTGTTTGATAAGTGCCAATACACGAAACTCTCAGCTTTTGACTAACTCTCTAACTTCTGCCGATGATATATATATACATATTACATATATGTGTAAAAAAGTGTCATCACGCAATCGAACGCTAAAATAGCAGCCAAAGTATCACCCTAACTAAATCACACGCCCATTGGATGTAATGTTCTAGATTATCCCTAAAAAGACGGTTTGCTGAAGGCTGGAATGTCTTTGATGATCGGTTTGCAGTATCGGGGTTGATGTGAGGCTAAAGAACAACAACATTACGGTAAATTTCTATATTAACTTCCGCACGATTTTCACTAAGAAAAAAACAAAAATTTTTTTTTTTTTGCGTGGAATCAAGTACCCTGACCTCCTAATAT
>NC_068985.1:97791830-97793836 GCF_001194135.2 Octopus bimaculoides | reverse complement strand
TAACTATCTTATAATAGTCATGCCTGGAAGAATTATGGATTACATGATAAAATGCGAGCATGAAAAGTAATATTCTTAAGATTATAAACCTAGAAAAGTACAGGCAAGTTATTACATCTGTAAAAGTATAGGACAAGCTATTACTTCTAGTAAAGTAAAGAATAAGAAACCTTTTACTTAAAATATTGCAGCTAAAATTAAAATCTGAATATTAAGAATTATTTTATTATAGTTTACATATAACACTATACTTATTTAAGTAGAATTTGGCTAATTTACTACCTTAAATACAGGAAAAAGTGACTAATTAGACAATCTTACAAATTAGCTGAACAGTTTCGTACAATAAATTTAAAAGATGAGAACTGTAAAGAGTGATAAATTAGAAGAACTGGCATTCTCTGCTGCAATATTTTAAGTAAAAAGTTTCTTATTCTTTACTTTACTAGAAGTAATAACTTGTCCAATACTTTTACAGATGTAATAACGTATCCTGTACTTTCCCAGGTTTATAATCTTAAGAATATTACTGCGAATTATATAACCCTGTGCTATAATGTAGCAGCTAGCAATGAACTTAGAAGTTATTCCTACGCAGTCCAGTCCCTGTTGCAGTGATGTGTGCGTCCTAATGACTGCCAGCAGAATGCAAGCTTCTGTTGGGGTCTCCCATGTTGGATAGGTCAAAGGACAGAGGGCAGGCTAAAATGAACCACTTCTTACCAAAATTAAATGGTTTGCGTAGGGCCAACACACCTAATTAGTAAACTAGAATAAAAACAAGACTACAGAAGTAGCGATGAAAAGTCACAATGAATACGACCTGAGAGGGGAAGGCATTCTCTCGGAGGAATATTTGATACTAAGGCAGAGCTGAAAAATCAGAGATCAAATTGGAGAGAAGTAGTAAGGACAGACCAGAATTGTCTACGGCTTATGCACCATGGGGGTGGGGTTAGGGCTTAAATAAGTAAGTTGTTATTCTCGTAATAACACAAAAATATGCATAGTTCAAAAAAATCAAAACTTTACTCATAATTCTAATGTTGTGATAAAACTATAATCTTAGAACCATCTAAAATGAAAATATCCCCAACTCTAAGTAATAGGTAATACAGTAGGCAGTAGCAGCATTATAAGAACGACGAGTGTTTATTTTTTTGTTTTTGTTTTTGTTTTTGTTTTTTGAATTTGCATGTTGAGTTAAATATCCCATATGCAAAATGGAGAAACGAAGTGTCCGTTTGGGCAAGACCGTAATCGTAGTCAGGAAAAGATTTATGACATCATCTTTATGAGTTGTTGGCCCCTTATTTGAGAATGACAGATCTGTCCTTCTGACGTCCAAGAATCAATCAAACTGGAAAATATTACTCCATCATTCGGTCATTGAACTCGTATATCCTGTCGTATAGAGACCAACTAAGGCGACGCACCTCTTGCAGCGTTTACAAGGGTTCTTTTGCTGACTTTTAGTAAAGGCGTGTTTGTCTATTGTTTGTACCCACGGGTATGTTTATAAGTAAGTATTGTATGTGTATGTTGAGATCTGCTTAGACATGTGTTTGTTTATATATGTGTGTATGTTGAAATTTGTTGATATATATATATGTGTGTGCATGCTATTGTGTTTGTGTGTATATGTATATATGTGTGTTAGAGTGATTCCGCTGGCGAATGTCTATTAAGCGTTTGCGTGCTAGGTTGTCATTGTGTGTGTATGAGTGCGTGTGTGTGTGCCTGTGTGAGCGTGTGTCAGTAAGTGTATCTGTGTGTGTTAACGCAAATGCGTGTGCGTATGTGTGTGTGTATGTCTCTCTCTTTCTCTCTCTCTCTCTCTCTCTCTCTCTCTGTATTAGTATAATTGAGCTGGTGTTGACTGCATGTGTGCACTGCGGTTTAAATGTGAATTTGGTGCGCTGCGGTTTGTTTGTGTGAGTGTGTGATTGTGTGTGTGTGTGTGTGTGTGTGTGTGTGTGTGTGTGTGTGTGTGTGTGTGTGTGTGT
>NC_068985.1:97789169-97789848 GCF_001194135.2 Octopus bimaculoides | reverse complement strand
TATATATATATATATATATATATATGCACATATATATATATACACATACTCAGCGCACACATACGATCACACACACATTTACACACGTTAGATGTGACAAACGGAAGAAAGCGTACTCAAACCAGAATACAGAGTTTTAATGGTTTATTGACGTGTGCTTAGTCATAAAACATACGCGTATATACATACATATATGCACACACACACACGCATATAACGGTGTATGTATGTATGTATGTATATCCTGGTTCACACGTTAGCAACACAAAACAATATATGATACACATACATAGATATAGAGAGAAAGTGAGAGAGGGGGAGAGACAGACAGAAAGAAAAGAAGATTAGGGTCTGAAAAAATTCGTGAATCCGAATAGAACAGCTAGTATTCGATGCAAGTATTGAAAAGTACCTTTCAATCAAAACAAGTTTCTTCAGGTAAACTCTACAGTTTGCAGAGGACGCCTCTGAAAATATCTGGGTAATCTGCATATTGAACAATAAATATGAACATAAAAAAAGACTAACCACGGCAATACTGTCTGCGTGTATATATGTATGCATGTATGTATGTATGCATATATATGTGTGAGTGTGTGTATGTATGCGTGTGTATACATATGTACACATACATACATATATATATATATATATATATATATATATATATATATATATA
>NC_068985.1:97787078-97789157 GCF_001194135.2 Octopus bimaculoides | reverse complement strand
AGAGAGAGAGAGAGAGAGAGAGAGAGAGAGAGAGAGAGAGAGAGAGAGAGAGAGGCGAACAGACAGATAGTCAAACAGATGACAGATAGATAGACAGACAGATAGATAGATAGATAGATAGATAGATAGATAGATAGATAGATATATTAGCTACAGGTTTCATTAGAATCTGGGCATATAAGCAAGTAGGACGCCAGCATTGATTGGGTGTCATAACGTTGTGTTCACAGTCAGGTTAAATAATTATTAGGTATTATTTGTTGATAGTAAACAGCAGATGTGTTTGTATGTGTATATATATATTATTTGGTAAAACTTTGATATGTAGAAAAGCACTTGGTGAGCTAAGAGAATAAAGATAATCTTAAATTAAAAGCCACAAATTTTGCAATTATAGCTACCCAGGGACTCCCGGTTGAAATAATAATTTCCTCCACCATTTATCAAACTGAAAGCAAGATCGTTTGTCAGTTGTCTTTTAAGCAATGTTTAAACAAGAAACGCTTGTAAATAAGACAAAAGGAAAAACACAAGGGAGATAACCAACGTTACAATAATTCGATATGAAGCAGACGTTAAGCAGATGTTAATGGTTTAATACGTTTCTAGTGGTCTACTTCTAACTTCCGAAAAGATGTATTTTTTGAAATGTGGACATGAAGAGAAAATCTCGTTCCTCGAATGTATGTTCGTTGGAGGTTCTCAAGTGTTTTAATTGCTACAGTTGTCCAAGCGAACACACTGAGCAATCTTTTAGATCCATTAATATAGGATATGGACTTAGAGAGGATTTTCCATTTGATATTTGCAATTGACCCCTTCGTCTTCAAGTTTTTAGATTAAAGCTGAAAGCCTTGTTGAATGTCTCTTATCACAGTATCCAAAATTCGAAAGATGGCCGTTAAAATTTTCCTTCCACAGCTCCGATGTAACGTTTGATATTTGTAAGACCATTGTCGTAGTTTGCTGAAACCTGTGCCTCATAAACAACAGAAGATGTATCGCATTCATATCCTAGAGGACATTTAGATTTGTCACAACATGTGCATCCGGTGCAGGATTGACTCATCCGTTGCTTATTGATACACGACTTAACATTAGGACAAGAAAAGGAAGCTTTTTATTGCATCTCCGGGTTCTAGGGAAGTGGATATCAACTAAGTCCAAGAATCTTCTACCTATATTTGTCGTAACATTAAACGAGAAGTGGCAGGGGCAAACCATAAAACTTTCCGAGACCTATTCTAACGACTACGTGATATAGGGAGTGGTGGGGTTGAAGTTTTATCAGTAAAGCCGCTATCCTGTAGGGCCTTATTATATGTGGCAGCCTACATTCATATATATATATATATATATATATATATACATACATAGAGGAAGAGAAAGAAAGAGAGAGAGAGACAGACAGACAAAGATACCAAATTCAATATAAACCGTAGATCCGACCCCGGGTTGGTTCCATGTGTGGCGTATGTACAAAAGAGTAACGTAAGTGGGGTTTCAAATTTTAAACCGCACTTATGTTCCTCTAATATATATGTATATATATATATATATATCTTCACTCTTACCCACCTTCTCCCTTCCCCCTTCATCGTCACCCACCCCTACCCAATCCAACCCCACCTTCCCTATCCATCTCATCACACCACACCACACACCACTACACCATACACCACCATACCACACAACACCACATCACATCACATCACACCACGCACACGCTAGCACTGACCACTTCCCAGCCCCACATCCACACACCTACACACACATGCACACGTCAAGGTCACCAGCTCTCATCCACACACACATACATACTCTCTTATACACACGCACGCGCACCTTCGTTTTGAGATTACCGCTACTTTATTATCTCCCCTTCTTCTTAGCTCTCCTGTGTGACCCCTCTGTCCGGCATTCGCCATGATAGATCGCTAGCCACTACACATTCTTTATTTTCTCTTCTTGTTTCTTTTCGTGTTCCTTTCTGTGGAAGAGCGTAGGCTCGAAACATTAAAGACTTTTTCACTTCCCGAGCGTTAAACTAATACATCTGTTTGTTGTCTACACCACCTG
>NC_068985.1:97785089-97787008 GCF_001194135.2 Octopus bimaculoides | reverse complement strand
ATATATATATATATATATATATATATATATATATATATACATATATATATATATATATATGTATGTATGTATATTTATTGAAATTTATCTTTTCACATGCAGCTGATCACATGTCACCTTTTTTCTGAATATTCTTCGAACAGTCTTTAATTTCATAGGCAGCAAATTGACTGAATCATTAGAGCTTTGCAAAGAATACTTTGCGATAGTTTTGTTTCGGTACCTGACATTTTGAGATCAAATGCCACCGAAGTCAATGTCGTCTTTCATCCTTTTGGGTTTGATAAATGAAGTGCCTGTCTAGAAAGAGGGATTGGCGTTAACGTTAAAGCTTCGGATGGTACGCCTTTCAGTATGTTTTCCTCTTCTTCAGGCTCTGAATCGAAATCTCAACATGAGTTATTTGCGTTGTATATTTAGTGCATCATTCGGTTAACACCCTCATCAATTTCCTCCAACTAATCTCGAAGTTCCTGTAAAATCTCACGTGTAATGCTCTTTTGTTCAGATTTTGTTTGAAAATCAGAAACGTGAAACTCTGAGAAGTACGAAATTTGAGCTTTCAGCCAAATAAATGGTTTCTAATTTCAATATCGAGCGCTCCCTTTTAACCTTCCTGACCATAATGAAGACTTTGCATATTACAGTACAGCATATCTACCTAATCACAGAGTAAAGCGCAGTAATAAAACACTTAAAATAATAAATATGGAAAGATATCCGTTAGAATTTTCAGAATATTGCTGTTCTAAGAAACGGTAGCTAACAGGCTTTACTTGAGAAAATAGAAGATTTCTTAAGGTCGAAATGGCAAGTATACTAGGGGGTGCTGAAAAATTCCTGGTGGATCAGTTAATTATGATTTTTTTAAATTCAATATATTCCTCTCTCATATTCACACACATATTGCAGCAGTACTTCAGGTTTTCTAAGCCTTGTAAAAGAACTTGGAAGTTAGGGCCTTCAGTTAGGCTTTTCGCGATCCCCTTAAAACCAAGAACTTTTCATCATCCTCTCGTATTTCTGTGGAAAGGTAAAATGTAAAACTGAATATTTTTGGTAGTGAAAAGTTTTCATTTAATACTAACAAAAGCCCGCTGCAGATGAGGTATCTAGAATTATTTGAAAAGGATTTATGTAAACTGATATGAAACATTACACTTCGTAAATTTAGCAACAAATTTCAGAGTCATCTAAAAAAACACCAATCTGGATGTTTTGGCTCATCAAGAACAGATATATTTCAATGTTGATATAGATTTAGATAAAAAAGAAATAAATCTTTTATAAAAGACAATTAACTAATAGTATTACCAGTAAGTAGAAAAACTTCCAAGTTGACACTCATAAATTTATTTAACAAGGATTCACATCAGCGCTTAATATAAACGGTAAGATAGAAAGCATTAGTCTCCCGCTCAGCTCATATCACTTTCACGAAAAAAATTTGTTAGCTACTTTAAATATAAGTTAATAAATAAACAAAACTCTAAACAAATCCAGGTATATCTAGTAAGAAACCCCTTGATCCTAATATTTTTAGAGTTAGAAATGTAGTGAAACTTCAGGGATGGAATTATAACTTGTTCAATACAGAATAATTCACTAGCTTAATTTAATAGACAAACAAATCGCCGGTTCTTTCAATTTGATATTGTGAATTATTATCACTCTATTACTTAGCTATTACTTCTTCAAACATTAGTCTCCGTTATTTATAGACCTTTATCATCAGTATCCTCTGATGCAAATACATTTACAAAAGTATTTCACTTTTAAAACGATGCATTTAGTTGAAGCAGATCTTTGATAGAACAGGATATATACACCCAGGCCTTTAACTCCCAAACGTAGAAACAAAAATAATAAAACTGTGAGGTATAATACAATCTTTAGCTTAAGTGTTAAAACAAATATAT
>NC_068985.1:97782140-97784901 GCF_001194135.2 Octopus bimaculoides | reverse complement strand
GCCTCCGGCCGACCAGAGCCTTATGAGTGGATTTGGTATAAGGAAACTGAAATAAGCCCGTCGTATATATGTATATATATATGTGTGTGTGTGTGTGTGTGTGTCTGTGTTTGTCCCCTCAACATCGCTTTACAACCGATGCTGGTGTGTTTACGTCCCCGTTACTTAGCGGTTCGGCAAAAGAGACCGCTAGAATAAGTACTAGGCTTACAAAGAATAAGCCCTGGGGTCGATTTGCTCGACTAAAGGCGGTGCTCCAACATGGCCGCAGTCAAATGACTGAAACAAGTAAGAGAGTAAAAGAGTAAAGAGTATAATTGTAGGATCCATACAGAAATTCTTATAAAATTTTTTACTCTTTTTGCAAAAATTTCAGTAGCTCTAATAAATCAATTATTGCAAACCTTGTCAAATAATTGTGGCATCAAAGTCGAGAGTAGCGTAATTATAGGAATTCAAGTAAAAACTCGTGTGATCGGAAATAGTTTATCAGTTCCTTTGTACTGTATATAAAGGTAGAATTGAATGAATGCATGTAGCAGAAATTTTATATTGGGTTAATTGAAAAAAAATAAATAAGAGCGCTCAGAGAACACAAACATCCGCCAAGGCAACACCAACGTCCTCTCAACGATTAGCCGGAGATGATTTTTAAAATGAGAATATCAAATAAGCTCGACTGCTCTCACAAACGAGAATACTAAAAATGAACCTGACCGCTCTCAAAAATTAGGTAAAAATACAGGAAAAATAATCCAGAATCCTTGTCCGGTACCGGATCGGTCACAAAATCTAATCAGTTTGTGCCAGTCATGAGGCCAAACATCTTTGAAAGTTTCATCCGAATCGATCGAGCGGTTCTTGAGATATCTTGTCCACGGACAAACAAACAAACAAACAAACACGACAGAACATAATACCTCCGCCTTCACTAAGGCGGAGGTAATTAAATTTAAGTCCAGGTTTTACTCACACCCGCATTCGTTAGTCAACCTAAGCAGTAAAATTTTCTGCTGGACTTTCAGAATATATCTGCAAATTAAGGCAAAATAGTAAGAGTATCTTTAATTCAAAATAGTCTCTCCTTACGTTCGCGTCTGATTACAAGTATAGCAAAATTAAAGAGCAATTCATTTGACATCTACGCTTAATAGAAAAGATTTTAATGTCACAGAAGAATGTGTAGAATGCCTTTTGACAATTATTAATTGTATTGTTGCTTTCTGTTTAGAAGAACAGTAACATCTACAACGTGTGCAGATCTACTAATTTTATGGCACCAAGCAAAATATTTAAGCTTAATAAAGAAATATGAAAATGTTCAATGAAATCCACAAAAGTGAGAGACGGTCATGTGTTTAATACAGTTGCTTCTGCATAATTGGATACTGGATAAATACATAAGCCGGCTAACTGCATAACTTTTTAAAACCCCGAACCGGTTAGCATCAAGTGTATGTGAAACTGGTCGGTTAATCGCATATGCAAAATATTAGCAATTTCAGTTCATTCCATCATACAATTCCCAACATTTGTTTAAAATATTGTCGCTTTGTAGCACAAAATTAAGCATCTATTTGATGTGAACAAATTATTCTGGATGTTGTTCCTTTTATGCTGAATGTTAATTACAGTAGTTTATACTCCTTCTGTACAAATAGGTTTAATCTTACCAGTTTCATGGACTAACGTACAAAGTGGCTGGGTATCTCAGATACACGTGTATATGTTCTACTCTGTTTAAACAATATTTTAACTGTTATCGTTTAACTTATCACTTGTGAAGATTTCCTATTTCTCTTAGAAACTCTTCAGTAAGCGAAGGCTCGTCAGGAAATAATTTTCACTTACTTTGAATCCGTCACTTTTAGTGACAAGGGTCGGGAGGATTATCAAAAATTTAATCACATTAGCTAGAGATAATGAATTCAGATATAAAAAAAAAACAACAAATAAAGCTTCCATTCTTCGCTTGATTCACCACAATAATTTCATATATTTTATCTCTTATGGTTGAGATACATTTTCATTTTGTTTCACTTTGCCACAAAATCTTGAATAAACGATTATTTATAAGAGATAAAATATATAAAACTATTGTGGCGAATGAAGCAAACAATCAACGCTTTATTTGTCGCTTTTATATTTGACTTCATTAAACTCTAATTAATGCAATTAAATTTTTAATAATGTTCCAGAAACGTGTCCTTAAAATTGATTAATTCAAAAGTAAGTGAAAATCATTGCTTGACGAACCTTCACAATTGTAAAAAAATTTATAAGTGATAAGTCAAACAGTAATACTTATAAAAATAGTTTAAACAGGGTCGAACATATGTAAATTAGTTTTAAAAAGTATAGTCAAGTATACGCGTGTATCTGAGATACTCAGCCACTTTGTATGTTGGTTCAATAAGATTGTCTTATTCGTCGAACAGTTAGCGGTTTATATGTCGAAATCGTCGTGCAAGTGCATCGTGTATGTGTTTGTGTCCGCGCGTGTGTGCGTGTGTGTGTGTGAGTGTGTGCATGTTTATTTGTGAGTTAACAAGGCAACCGATAGTTTCATGTAAAGAGATCTTCACAATTTTTTAAGTATATATATACGTATTATATAATTATACACATATACGCACACACATTTATACAAGCATGAATACTTCCATATTCAGACACATGCACATACACATATACTTATATACATATATATACATATAAATGTGTGTGTAAATATATATATGTATATTATATATATATATAT
>NC_068985.1:97780786-97782130 GCF_001194135.2 Octopus bimaculoides | reverse complement strand
TCTTTCTGCCATCTGAATTCCACCCACAAAATTTTCAACTTGACATAACAGTAGCTTTTTCATTTTCTGAGGGTTACCAGCTGTCTGATTAATCCTGGAATCACTGGGTCACGAACTGATGATGTTTTTCTTGTTACTCTACTACGACCCCAGTAACATTTACGAAAATATTAGCTGTGACAAAGCAAATGTGTGTTCCAACGAAACAGTGTATCTTACGTAATTTTTAAACACAACTTTCCTCAGTTTAAAAGCTGCACTGGATTACACAGAAACATTTACGTGATATGAAACGCCTCATTTATCTGATATGAAATGTCGTGTGAATGACGCTTGTTTTCCATCAACCAATCTGGTGAGGTCTTTAGAGATCTAACGATATTGGCCACAGTGTGATGCAGTAACTACGTATGTAACTTTATCAGAAGCTGGTCATAAACTATTTTAAACACACAGCATTCTGGTCTCTTCTCATGCTGTAAATGATGTAATGATATACTTTTTTCAGCCAATCAGTAAATTCAGAAAGGTTTACGCCAACCAGAACAGTGATGTCATTTCTCGTCACAAAATACACGTCATATTAATGATGTTCATTCATTCTTGAAACAAAAACATTGGACAAAAAAATTATAAAAAGCAAACGATTGGGTTAATGTGAAGGGGGGAATTTTGGTTCGGCATACCCATAAGGAAAGAAGAGAAGGCAAGAAAAAGCAAAAATTTAACAAAAAGACTCTCTAAGAAAAAGAACAAGTCATACTCCTACGCAATGAAATAGTTAAAACAAAGGATAGGATGACAAAAGATACGAGTTTTATTTGCCATATTAGTGAAGTTTCTTCATGGGTATTGCATAAAATTTCTATAAATAGATGCATTACACACATGTTACAAACATACGCACATGAAAAGGAGTAACAATCTCTGTCACACACTCTCCCCCCCTCTCTCTCTCTCTCTCTCTCTCTCTCTCCCTCTGTATATATATATATATATATATATATATATATATATATATATATATATATGTATGTATATATATAGTGTGTGAGAGAGAGAGGTGAGAGACATTTATACATACACATATACATCTACATTATACGTAATAAAGAAATATTTATACAATATATATATAAATATATATATATATTAATACAAATGATATATGAGCATATGCATGTATACATACATATATGTACACATAGACGCTGATATATATTCATATAAGTATATATACATTTGTGTGTAACATACATTCATACATACATATAAATACACACGTATATGTGTGTGCGTGTGTGTGTGTACAGATATAGATATAGCCATATATATATATATATA
>NC_068985.1:97775034-97780040 GCF_001194135.2 Octopus bimaculoides | reverse complement strand
GTGTGTGTGTGTGTGTGTGTGTGTGTGTGCGCGCGCGTTTTTTATATATATTTATGTTTTTTTTTATTGTATAATTGTTTTATAATTATGCATGAAAGTGGTCAATATGCATCTCAATACAGAAATTTGTTGCAATGCTTTTTCTAAAACTTCAGTAATACGGCCGATAAAGCTAATATCTTTCCCCATCCTATCCTTTGTGCTAACATAACTATTTCATTCCTTGCTGTATGTCTTGCACGATAATTTCTTTTTATCGTTTGAGGAATTATTTGAACTAACGTATTTTTTTCCATTTTTTTTTTTTTTGTGTGTGCCTACCTAACCAAAATTTCTTCCTTTGACCTCAACTTAACCCCCTTATATTAAAAAAAGTTTACTGTTTCTATCTTATCTTTATAAGATGTATTTTGTGATAAGAAATTATACCATTTGTTCTACTTAATGTAAATTATTTTGTTTGCCTGTAAGTAACGCATTACATCACTTACAACATACGAGAAAAGACCACAATGTTATAATTTTAAATAGTTTACGTAAAGCTTCCGATAAAGTTACACACGCAATAACTGCACCATACTTTGGTTAACATCTCCAAATTACTAAAGATCTCATCAGATTGGTTCGTGCAAAACAAGCGTCATTCACATTCGTTTTGATATCAGATAAACGAAGTGTTTCATATCATGTAAATATTTCTCGGTGTAATCCAGTGCAGGCTTCAAATAGAAGACTGTTGTGCATTAAAACTTATGAGAGATGCACAGTATAATTATAATACACATTTGACCATGACACAGATAGTGTTTTCTCAATGCTACTAAGGGCATGACCGTGTGATTACAAATTCACCTCCTAACTACGTTCTCCCGGGTAAGTTTCTCTGTGTGTCATCTTAGACAAGTGTCTTCTGTTGTAACTTCTGTTTGAATAATTTGTGAGTGAAAGATGCCAGGCAGAAAGAGACTTTGCAGAAACTGTTACTTATTTGAAAGTGTGTACGAATCTATGTATGATTGTACGTATATAGATTGACCAATACATTGCTAGATAATGTGTGTGTCTGTGTGTGTGTCTGTGTGTGTGTGTTTCACTGTCCAGCTCAGCTTTATATGTCATTCCTGTAGCAACTTCTCACTGCCATGGAGAAGAGGTAAAGAGTAATAGTTGCTAATAGGAAAGTTGAAGAAAAAAGCTGGTACACCGTCGGTTACGACGAAGAGGGTTCCAGTTGATCCGATCAACGGAACAGCTTGCTCGTGAAATTAACGTGCAAGTGATTCACCTCTCTACAGACACGCGTACCCTTAACATAGTTCTCAGGGACATTCAGCGTGACACAGAATGTGACAAGGCTGTTCTTTGAATCACAGGCACAACTCATTTTTGCCAGGCACGATTCATTTTGGCGGAACGTGAAATAAAGTGCCTTGTTCAAGAACACAACACGTCACCAGGAATCGAACTCATGATCTTACGACCGTGAGCCGAATACCCCCAAGCCACCAATATAAAGGCAGCGCAATGCTTTGCGATATTTCGTCTGCCTTTACGTTCTGAGTTCAAATTCCGCCGAGGTCGACTTTGCCTTTCATCCTTTCGGGGTCAATAAATTAAATACCAGTTGCGTACTGGGTCGATCTAATCGACTGGCTTCCTCCCCAGAAATTTCGAGCTTTGAGCCTAGAGTAGAAAATAATGTGTGTGTGTGTGTGTGTGTGTATAAAGCACGATTTATTCGCCATCAGAGTCGTTCGAAAACCGAGGTACTACTGTATTTGTATATGAATCTGTGCGTATGCGCATTGTTTATGTTAGTGTGTGTGTGTGTGCATATCTTTTTATGTTTGTGTGGAGGCCTATTCTTTTGTGAGCGTGTATACGCGAGGCTGTTGTTAGTATATTGTCTGGGTGTCTATATTTTGTTTCAATATGAATTAATGTTTTCTTTGTGCTTGTGTTTATATGAATTGCTGGCGTGTGAATCTATGTGTGTGTTTTTCTATTCCATTCCAGAAAAAAAAAGCTCTTTCTTGACTGACTTCTTTCACAAATATTGGTCATCACTCGCAAAGTATTTATACGTAAGACTCGATTGTAGAAGATATTTGTTCAAGCTGTTTGTTTCTATTTGTATCCATATATATATTCGTGTGCGAATCTAGGTGTGTATGTTTTCTGCGCATTGTTTGTGTAAATTGTTTTGTTTATTTGTGTCTCTGTGTGTGTGTGTATGTGTGTTGATTGCATATTGTTTGGGTCTTTATGCGAGTGTGTGTGTATGTACGTGTTGATTGTGTATTGTTTGGGTTTTATGTGTGTTTTTTTTTTCATGAATCGATGTGTAGTGTATTGTTTGTTTTATTGGTGCGTATGCTGTTTTTGTATTTAACCATTTTTTGTGTGAGAATATATATGTGCTTCTGTGTGCACATATGTATGCATCTGCGTGTTTGTGAATGCGTGTGTTGCTTTTGTTTGTGTATCTACGTATTCTGTGTTAAACTACAGAGTGTTTTCTTTAGCAGTCGATTGCTTTTAAACTCGTTCGCTATAGATTTAGTTTCGTAGTTCTTGCTGTTGTTCCTGGTGTTGAACTTCAAACGACTCTGAATGAGCAGACTTATCATCAAAGAAGTTCCAGCTATGAGAAGAGTACATTCTCAAAACACACACAAATATCGTAAATCCATATTCTGTCACGCTCAGCAATAACTGTTATCAATGTTGAATCAAGAGGAGTAATATATTCATTGTAACTGCGTGTGGTCAGTAATTGAGTATTCCAGAATCACTTGTATTTGTGACATAATCTTTATGCAGATGTAAAGGCAGTGAGCTGGCATAAACGTTAAGTACGCCGGGTGAAATGTTTAGTGATATTTCGTGTGCCGTTACATTCTGAGTTCAAATTCCGCCGAAGTCGACTTTGCTTTTCAACCTTTCGGGGTCGCACTGGGGTCGATGTAATCGACTTAATCCGTTTCTCTGTCTTTGTTTGTGTCCCCTAAATTCCACCGAGGTCGACTTTGCCTTTCATCCTTTCAGGGTCGATAAATTACGAGGGGTGTATGAAAAGTCTTGAACCTCAAAAAAAAAAAAGAAAAAAAAGAAACCATGGTACAAGACCTCTGATGAAAGTTCAAGGCTTGAAGGCTCAAAACTTTTCATACACCCCTCGTGAGTCCCAATTGCGTACTGGGTTCGATCTAATCGACAGGTCCCACTTCCCAAAAAATTTCGGGCCTTGTGCCTAGAGTAGAAAAGAATTTTTATGCAGGTTCAGAGTATGAGACTGTAAGAAGATTGAGTGAAGGAGGGCATGGCTTAGCGGTTGGGATATTCGATACGCAGTCGTAACGTCCTGAGTTCGATTCCTGGCGGCGCGTTGTGTCCATCAGCATGACACTTTATTTCACGTTGATCCAGTCTACTCGGTTAACAAAAAAATGAGTTTACCTATGAATTAAGGGTCCGGCCTTATCACACTCTGTGAAATGCTGACTCTCCCAGAGGACTACGTTAAGGGTAGGCGTGTCTGTGGAGTGCTCAGCCACTTGAAAGTTAATTTCACGAGCAGGCTGTTCTGTTGATCCAATCAACTGGAATTTATATCGTCGTAACCGACGGAATGCCAGTGAGAAGATCGAGCTTATAACTTACTAGTGTAATCTTTATACGAATGTTTCTGTGTGTATGCTTGGGTGAATGTGTGTATATAATTTCAAATAATTCAAATATATTGATATTATTTGCGATAGTGTTCATTCCATTCTCTAGGGGCCATCTTAATCCAAGAACCCACTGTTTGTGATAACAAGGGCTTAGAGTATTTTGTGCTTAAATTTCTGAATCTGATAAACGGTGAAAATCCCCTTAATTGTCCATATGTTGGTACGAATTTGTTCGCTTCTGGTAAAGTAGGAAGTTTATGTTTTAAAATATATACGTATGTGTTTGTATGTATGATTGTAAGACTATATGTGTGTGTTAGTGTGTAGAATGTGTCGAAGTATGTGTGCATGTGTGTGGAAGTGTGTATGCATGTGTGTGATTAATGAGTTCGTTTCGCAAATTCGTGATTCCGAATTGGGTCCCTTTTCAAGACACAGTGAATAAATGTCTTTGTTATAGTTTCGGGATGACCAAAGCTTTGAATGGAAAAGACTAAAAACTGTGGTGCACTCGTCGTCGTCGTCGTCGTCGAGTGTGTGAGTGCGTGCGCGCGCGTGCGCGCGTATGAAGAACGGCCGGATGAAAACTGGCTTCATTGAATAAATACATTTCTGTTCGACTTACGTGTCTTTAAGCATTCACTCGCCAGCGAGCATGACCTAACAGCTTGTGCCATACTTTCAATAACTGTTTTAGGTGCTCGTTTTTGTCACGATAAGGTACGACATAGACACCTTCTCAGCACTCCCATTCTTAACCCAGCAGGACACAGAAAAGGTTTACGCTAGTACTTATCCGGTTGAGGGATCGAAACACGACCTTATGATCAAGAGCCCAATATTGTAACCACTAAGCCACGGCATTCACACACACACTAATTCATTCACGTGCACGGAGTTATGTTTGTGTATGTATGAATGCGTATATTCACACATATACACATTTAAGAAGACTCATTTTATCAAGACATTACATTTTACAATTCGTGTTGCTTGGAAGACGCACAATGACATTAATGACTTCATGGGCCTGGCTATGACACCTGACCTCTCTTTATCAGAAACGCTATTTCTATATTGCACTCACTACTTCCACGTTTGTACTGATTATTCAGAGGCTCGGTAACAGAAGACATAACATCTGGCGCGATGACACATATGATAGTTAGATAGATAGATAGATAGATAGATAGATAGATAGATCTGCATTTATACATACTTACACACACACACTCACATATGCATATATACATATACGTATACATATATATTTATGCATGTATGTATATATAATATATATGTATATATATATATATATATATATATATATAT
>NC_068985.1:97773318-97774674 GCF_001194135.2 Octopus bimaculoides | reverse complement strand
ATATATATATATATATATATATATATATATATATATATAGAGAGAGAGAGAGAGAGAGAGAGAGAGAGAGAGGGAAAGAGAGAAAGAGACAGACAGACACACTCACTCACACACACACACATATATATATATGCGTGCGTATGTGTGTATACACATGCATACACACACACCCTACATATACACACATATATATATGCCAGTAAAAGTCAAAAAGTACCCGCACTTTCGCCAAAACATTCTTTAGGTGGACTGCACTGATTTCACTGCTCACGTAATAACAGGTGATATTTTTGTGCTTACGTAATTGAAGTTCGACGTTGATCGCTTCAGTTTTCTTCTTTGTGTTACTGAGTAAACCAGGCTGCTCAGATTGCAACGTGCATTCAAGAAGAATAGAAATCAGTGCTCCGATTTCTCTGGCCTGAAGGTGTGTCACAAGGATGGCTTAAATTCATCGCAGGTTTTCAATACAATACAGGGACAGTGCTTTACCGCAGAGAATTATGTATAAGAAGATTGAGAAGTGTACCAATGGCCGGACAAGCGTGAAGCACGAAGAGGGAGCAGTAGGCCCTTTTCACGATTGACGTGAAAATTTGACAAGCTCGAGAGATGGCTCTGGCAAACCGGTGAGTGACCATCCATGAGGTGGCGTGTTCTCTGCAAGCTATTCATGGTTTTGCATGCGAAATCACCCACGACAAGCCTCGCTTCTATAAAGTCTGTGCGAGATGGGTACCAAGAGAATATACGGAAGCTCAGAAGCACATTCGCGTGGATACCTGTCAACGCTTACTTGACCACTTCAACAATGAATGCGAAGTTATTTTAGGGAGAGTAATCACAGATGAGACATTGATTCATCACTAGAGTCCAGATCTCGCCCTTTCCGACTATCACCTCTTTAGACCACTCAAACTTCCTTTACGAGGTTGTTGATTTGTTATTGACGAAGAAGCGCAGGAAGCGGTGCATAAGTGGCTGCGTGACCAGCCGAAAACATTCTTCTCCAATGGAATAAGCAGGCTGGGTAGACCACCGGAAGAAGTGAATTGAAAAGACTATGCCCAAAAATGATGTAAGTGTTTGAATAAATTACAGAACCAAGAATGCATATAATTTTTGACTTACTATATATATATATATATATATATATATATATTTAATTAGTGTACATTTAAACACATAAGAGGTGCATTGACAGGACACCAAGCTTACTAGAAGGATCAGTCAAATCCAAACCACGTTGATGAGAACTTTGCCTAGCAAATTATTTTATTTGCTTAATTAAAGTTCGAAACCATGGTCCGGTTGCAAAATATGGTAAATGTTTTTATTTTTCATTACCTTCGAAAT
>NC_068985.1:97770872-97772971 GCF_001194135.2 Octopus bimaculoides | reverse complement strand
TATATATATATATATGTGTGTGTGTGTGTGTGTATATATATATATATACATATATATACGCATGTACTCACACACACACAATATAAAACAAAAAAAATTCACTTGTCACGAATAGTGACTCAGGGCGCAGGGTAGCACCTACATTTCTAGAAACAAGTCTCTTGTTTCTCGCAATGTGGGTTCTACCCTGCACTCTCAGTCGCTATTAAGGACATCTTAATATATATATATATATGTAATATAATATGTGACAACTATTCGGTTGCCATAATAAAACTCCGAGTTTCGGATGTCGGCAACCGAATAATTGTCACATATTATATTACAGATAAATTCCTCTATTTACATAATATCGAGATCTCATTCATTCTTTTGTTGTCATACCATTACTATTAATATATGCATACATACATACATACATATATATATATATATACACGCATATATATACATATATATATATATATATATATATATATATATATATATATATATATATATATATATATATATATATATATATATATATATATATATACGACGGCCTCCACAGTTTTCTTCTGCCAGGTTCATTCACAAGGTATTATTAGGCCCGGGACTATAGTAGGAGACACTTGTCCAAGGTGCCACGCAGTGGGACTGAACTAGAAGCTATTCAGTAGCAATGGGAGCTTCTTAGTCGCGCACGGCTATCTAGCTCCTTTACATCATAAGGTGAGGTTAATGAAAGAATCAAAGTCTTATGTCAGAAAAAGTTCATTGATTGAAATACAGAAGTCAATGAGGCATGCTATAATGCATTAATGTAGTAATGTTAATAGTAGTAACAGTAGGGTTCTTATTCATTCAGGTTTTAGGTGGCCAGTGATTGGATAATTTGAAATAAGGTGATTCAATCATAATCGTGCTCTATTAACTTTATGTTAACAATGTCTGAGCTGTTCCAGTGAAGGTAAAGTAGATATGAAAAAACTATAACACACACGAAGACGAACACGGACGGACACGTACAAACACACACACACACACACACACATGCACACACATTCACACACATACGCTCGCACACACAGCACAGTTTCATAAACGTTGTATGTAGAAGTACTCGTATAATACATATGCAAATATTATCCTGTATATAAGTTACAGGCTCGGATTTGTTCCTATGTAAATGCGCAATCGGTTTTGAAAGATAAATAAATAAGTAAATGAATAGGTTTCCAAGCATTTATTATCATTGATCTAAACACAGGTTTCTTTTTATTGAAAGGTCAAGTAAATCGAGGTGGGGCTTTACTTCATAAATAATAGCCTACTTGTTGTAACGCTGCTTCTACTACTACTACTACTACTACCACAACCACCACTACCAGAAGCAGCCGATATCACCTGATAATGAAACATTGTTAATATGGACAATTGACTGCACAGATGCTTTCCAAAATGTTTATGCACACTAGTAGCAATAAGTAATAATGTGAATGGTGGTTGTCATTGTGGTGGTGATGACGGTATTGTTGGACGTCTTCATAATCACGGTCACCGTGGGAAAGGGTTGACATTGGCTATAATCATTGATTTGGTGATGTAGAAGCTAACATGACTATGTTTTCCAAATAAGCAAGAAACATTATGAATATATATATATATATATATAATTATTTAAAAGAGTTCCAACTCTGTCTGTTTTTTATGTTTTATTTATATTCTTATAAAATTAATGTGGGATATAGAATATGGAATATATAATATAATATAAATAGTAAAATGAAATTAAGTATTGAATGTCTTATTGAATATATGAAATAATGAGTATTAAATATAGAGTATTAAGTTTCTGTACACACACACACACATCATCATCAAAAGAAAAAAGAAAAAAAAGAAAAAAAAGAGTCCTTATATATTTAATACTCAATATTTCATATATTCAATAAGACATTCAATACTTCATTTCATTTTACTATTTATATTATATATTCCATATTCTATATACCACATTAATTTTATAAGAATATAAATAAAACATAAAAAACAGAGTTGGAACTCTTTTAAATAATATATTCCTCTATACACGATCATACAAAACCCTTTTTTAT
>NC_068985.1:97766690-97770773 GCF_001194135.2 Octopus bimaculoides | reverse complement strand
GTTAATGCAGTACGGAAGTTAATGATATCCTTGTTGCTTATTTTGATTTTAATCCCTTAATACTTAATTCTGATGCCTAAACTTAAGTACCATATTCACCTTGAATCTATCTATATATATATATATATATATATATATATATGTGTGTGTGTGTGTGTGTGTGTGTGTGTGTGTAAGAAAAATACAATAGTGGACAATAAAACATTCGGACAGATAGATGATTCAAAGGTGGACAGGAATAAAGGGACAGAAAAAAAAAGGACGGGTCATTCGTGGTCTTCTTTCTTCAATCAGTAAAGTTACCAACCAAGTAACTTGACTGGAGAAAGAAGGCCACGAATGACTCGTTCTTTTTTTTTTCCCCTGTCCCTCTATTCCTGTCCGCCTTTGAATCGTCTATCTATTCGAATGTTTTATTGTCTTCCATTGCATTTTTGTTACATTTTTTATATTTATATATACATATAGCGGCGTACGTACACACTTGTAACACGAATAGCATAAGCGGGAGGAAAAACTTTATAAAAAGACTAGATATATGATTCTTATAGAGCCTCACTCTGTTATTGCTTATTATCAATCAATCAAAGTAAAAATATAGTAGTGAAGCAGACCATGTTTTGCACAATCTGGTGTCGTTCATTTACTGCAGAGAAGCGTATCATGCTAAAGAGCATAAATATAAATACAAGATCAGCGTTTTCCTACACGTGTTACCGAGTAGAAAAATTTGTTAAAATTTTGTAATCATATTTTATTTGCATGCTAAACAAACGGAGCTTAACAAGCCTGTTTGTTGTCTGTAACCTTGATTTCACTCCATATTTAATGTAGCTGCGTCTTTTACAGACTCTTTTTTCGCAAACCCAGTTTCATATATATCCCAGGTTACCCTAAATACACCGCTGTCTCATTTCTCCCACCCTCCTCAGTTGTTCAGTCGCAAGTCGCATAACAAGATAGCTAAATTTCATCTGTCAAGCTACCTGGACTTTCCCAGTTACAAAAAGGACAAATATTGGCCGAACCGGAACTCTCGGGGAAAAGTGTGATCAGTATGTGAAAATGAGCATCATTAAGCAATCAGGGTGAAAGAAAGAGGGAGAAGAAAAAAAAATAGAAGGAAGTGAAGAAAAAGAGATAAAGTTTATAATAATAAACAACTGAACCCCACTTATGTTTTGAACGACTTATTCACCTTTAACTCAACGGGCTCCGAATTATTCCGAAACTTTTAATTTGCAACTCAGCTGGGTTGTTTGTAAAAACTTCAGTTTTACTTAGAATGTCATTGTGTATACTTAGGGTCAACAATCAGGGTGTTTAATTAAATTTTTCACATTAAAACGTCAGCCTAGTCTTTCGTTTTATCGGATTATTTGTTAACTCTATCAATAAATCACATCGCGTAAATTATTCTACTCTGTGTGTTGGCATTTGTGTGAGGAGGTGGGTAGAGAGAGGGAGAAAGAGAGGGAGAGAGTAAGTATACATGCACAAAGAACCGCAGGCTTGGCTGTACTTCGTAAATATAGAGGTGTGGCTTCACAAGCACGTGGTTCCATGTTTGATCCAGCTGTGGGGCAAACTGGGCAAGTGTCTTGTATAATAGCATGGAGTTGACCAATAATTGGGCAGTGAAATTTTATAGATAAAAACTTGTGTTGGGGTTCGTCGAAGAGAGCATCCGGTTTAACAGCTTTGGGGCAATCTCATTGTCCAAAGATAGTGTTCAAGCTACTTACGGATAGGACAATGCGAGTGTCACTACGTGACAAAACGATTGAGAAATATCAACAAAATCTTTCGTAAATTACACCTCTAGCCGAAAGGAACCAAAAGAATAACACATCAGATATTGTAGTCTGGTATACACTAAACCGGAAAAAACCTGGATGGCTGAAGGTTTACTACATTTGATGTCTATTAAAGCGTTGAGGCACGTGGCCTGGTGGTTAGGGTGTTGCACTTGCGGTTTCGATTCCCGGTTTAGGCAGTGTGTTGCGTTCTTGAGCAAAAAGCTACATTTTATGTTGCTGTAAATGAAGCAGACGTACGATAGACTGGCACACGCTTTGGAAATCGGATAACCGCCTCTGCGAGCGCTAGGACTCGAGAATGTAATGTCAGTCTGTTGAAGCTGGGACTACTTGGTATTAATCGAAAACAACAATGATAACAATAAGCGTACAGTCAAGTCATAAAGTAACCGTAGATGAAAGAAGGAGCAGCAACAAATGAATTCACACACGAACATGCATAGCAACACAAGCTCAAATATATACAATATACACCCACACTGGGACAAATTCTCATATAAATATTACATTGATATATACAAAACATGAAAACTAACAGCACACATACACAACAGGTTTACAAGCACAAATGTGTTGAAAAGAACTGTACAGAAAGCAAGAGAGGAGTGTAGCAGGGTGTGGTAGTGTGCGATCTTGATATTGAAGGTGAGGAGAGGAAATTAGAGGCGAAGAGAGGAAGGTAAAGAGAGGAAATTCTTTTCTACTCTAGGCACAAGGCCCGAAATTTTGGTGGAGGGGGGCAGTCGATTAGATCGACCCCAGCAACTGGTACTTAATTTATCGACTCCAAAAGAATGAAAGGCGAAGTCGACCTCGGCGGAATTTAAACTCAACGTAAAGACGGACGAAATACCGCTAAGCATTTCGCTCCGTGTGCTAACGTTTCTTATTTCTTTATTACCCACAAGGGGCTAAACTTAGAGGGGATAAACAAGGACAGACAAAGGGATTGAGGTGATTACATCGACCTCAGTGCGTAATTAGTACTTAATTTATCGACCCCGAAAGAATGAAAGGCAAAGTCGACCTCAGCGGAATTCGAACTCAGAACGTAAAGACGGACGAAATACCGAGAAGCATATTGCTCGGTGTGCTAACGATTCTGCCACCTCGCCGCCTTAATAAAGGAAGGAAATTGTAAAAGGTGAAGAGAGGAAATTGGCCTTGACAGAGTTCGATCTTAACACACTGCAATCAGCTATCATTTCAAGAAAAGAGATTTTGCATATTGTATGCGTGTGTTAATTAACCTAATTAATATTTGGCTAATAATAAACACGAGAACGAATTCTTGTAAGAGCTTATTTGTTAATACAGTAAATATATTTGATAAATATTTCTTCCAATAAAATCTCAATACACACACATATGTACATGCAGACCTATGCGTCTATGCATTTATCAATGCATAAAAATACACACATACACGTGGCTGTGTGGTACACGTGACTGTGGAGTAAGAAGCTTGCTTACCAACCACATGGTTTTGGTACCTGTGTGGTACTTTGGACAAGGGCCTTCTACTTTAGCCTCGGGCCTTGTGAGTGGATTTGGTAGACGGAAACTGAAAAAAAGGTTTTCTCTCAAATACTAACTTAGATATCGGCTAGGTTTCGATTCTGAGACAGAATTTGAACTCCGAGTACAAAAATCCGGAACACATAAAGAAGGACCACAACACAATATAGCAGCCTTAAAGAAGCTAGCCACACAGACGATGGAAGCAAATACGGACCAAAACGCAATATGTGCAATCGGATGATCCAAGACTACGAAACAGTTTTGACATGGAGGTACAGAGTCTTCTTTCCTGATCAATGATTGCGGAGTTAGAATTCCCGATTTTTTCTTCACACTGACCAAACCCATTAGGGAATGGCATCACGGTTTCAGTTTCAGGGTCTTTAATAACAGAGAAACGCTGCCAGGGTGGTAATTCATTAGAAATTAATTTCCATAAAACGTCATGCACACTTTAACATAGTCACGTGTATTTAAATGACACACATAAATCTAAAGTACCCTCACACACAAGAATACACACATATGTGTGAGTGTGTGCACGTGTGTGCGTATGCGTGGTGTGCGCGCGTGCGTGTGTGTGTTTATATCAAGTTACAAACGAAAACAATTTAACATTGGAATGAAGGATTACTGAGTAATTTTTAGTAGAATACATATTTAATAACTTTGACACGGAAAAAGTTGACAGTGATTTCGAAGTAGATCTATATATATATATATATATATATATATATATATA
>NC_068985.1:97763489-97766570 GCF_001194135.2 Octopus bimaculoides | reverse complement strand
ATATATATATATATATATATATATATATATATATATAACGTACGTTTCGTCTCTATCTTTGCTTTCCTTTCTTAATCTTTCTCCCTCTCTCTCTCACACACACACACTCATACATACACAGATTCACGCACATGCGCACACACAAGTAACTACTTTAGCTATTTTGTGTATTGTTTACGGTAAGATCTACCGCAAAAAAACATAAACGTTTTAAAAGCTGGAAGAAACATGAGGAAATTTCTAGTTTGTCTTGAGAGAAATATCTGAATTGAATGGTTTATCTACGTGAAAGATACAATCTAAAGTTGTTATCTGTCACTTAGCTTCATTGACAATAGGGTAGTGGGTGGGAGCAATGCATTAAAGGTGACATAAGTAAGTAGGAGGACCAAATGGCTTGCTGTAGTTCTTGTGTACGACTGTTTCCGTCCACATTTCAAATCTAACTGAATCCGAATGGGTTTTCTCTCTCTTTTTTTATTCTTTATCTTTGCAGAGAATGGGAAAATAAATCTTACTAAAATAACCTCATTAATTTAATGGGCTATAACCAACCCCCATTTGTTGAAAAGGGGGTAGCCATTAGTTTGTGCTAGATAACGGCGAGTTGACAGAACCGTTAGCTCTTCGGAAAAAGGGGCTTTGCGGTATTTCTTGCGGATCTTTACATTCTTATTGAGTTCAAATTTCGCTGAAGCTGAATTTACCTTCGGTGCTTTTGGGGCCGATAAGATAAAGCACCAGTCAAATATGGGAGGCAATGTAATTGACTTTCCTTCTCAAATTTGCTGCCTTCTATCAGACATAGAAAGAAATATTTCTGAATAAGAAAAATACCGGTGGTCACAGCTCGAATGCTTTTGATTATAGATCTGCTCAAAGCGTAACAGCCACAGCAACGACAATAGCAGTAATCTGTGTTCTTAAGATTTCATTTGAAATTAATGTGATTTATTGTTGTTGTTGACGTTGCTGCCACTGTTCTTCACTGTAAACTGTCGCGTTCCACGAATCTCTTCTTAGATATTTTCTTCCAGGGTTGCCTTTTATGCAAAAGTGATTTTTGTTTTTACCAACAAAGACCTTCGGAACTTTTGAATATCTACTCTGAAGCAGGAGAAAAATTTTGTCTCCCAGCCCATTCCAAGCATTTTTAGCTTTCACAGACATCCATTTTTCATTTGTTTCAGTTTTTTTTTTTCCAGCAGAACAACCTCTGAGGTAGCGATAGCAGCCTTAAAGAAGCTAGCCACACAGACGATGGAAGCAAATATGCTCCTAAAACTTTTGGAAGCACGAAAAGTAATTAAAAAAAAAAGTTAATTAAAAAGGAATTGACGACACAGACACAGGTACACTTATAAAAACAGTTCAAATTTGATGAGGGAAAACATGAAATTTATACGACATCCTGTGTTAAGATGTTTGCCCTATTTGCACTTCTTACATATAGCATACTTTTAACCTATCTCAACATTTTCTATTAGATTTCTTCTCTCTCTTACATATATATATATTATATATATTAATAATGAAGTAGTACTACCAGCATGCTAAACATAACAGTCAAAATGACTTAAACCCATAGTTTTTAAGTCGTTTGACTGTTATTTTTACCATGCTGGTACTTCTAGTGGTACCCTTCATTATTATCGAATAATTTTTACCTTTATGGTTTTTACGCATGCTAGCCACTGATATTATTGTAAATTAAAAACAATAGTACCCTTAAATACACACACACACACACACACACACACATATATATATATATATATATATATATATATATATATATATATATATATATATACATATATATATTTAAAATGTCTTGCGCAAGGACACAACGCTCCGCCAATAATCGAACTCCCGATCTTATGATCGTTAGCTGAATACCCTAACCTCTAAGCCACGCACCCTTCACAACATATACATACATACATACATACATACACACACACACACATACATACATACATACATACATACATACATACATACATACATATACATACATACATACATACATACATACATACATGTACACATATTTATATGTATTTGTGATTTTGTGAATGTAGATTCTCCACGCTATTTATAATCCTATTTGCGGTGGCGCGTTTTGTATTGTACATCAGGCCCCAGTGACTAAGAAAAGAAAGAATTGTTGTCGTTACAACTGAAGCTTTAAGAAAAGTCCGAGGTACCTTTTAAGAAAGAACAAGAAACAATAACAACAACAACAACTACAGTAACAAGATCTACAGCAGACACAAGAACTGTTATTCGATAGCTTTCCTCCAAATTAACTTTGTTGTTTACATATTTGACTTAACGTCGATCAGTGAGAACGAGTTGGGAGGCTTGTTGAAGAAACAACCTAGAAAGAAAACAATTTATCACCACTCGTAAAGGGAAAATAAATAAATAAAATAAAATAATAATAATAATAATAATAATAATAATAATAATAATAATAATAATAATGATAATAATAGTAATAATAATAATAATAATAATGATGATGATGATAATAATAATAATAATAATAATAATAATGATAATAATAATAATAATAATAATAATGATAACACCTACGTGAACTTCTAACTTGTTGTCTCTTGAGGTCTCTGGGTGAGACTTGGATCCAACTTGTACAAATGCAAAGCAAAAGTCAAACATAAAATAATAATAATAATAATGATGATGATGATGATGATGATGATGATGATGATGAAAATAATAATAATAATGATGATAAAAATAATAACAATAATGGTAATAATAATAATAAAAATAATGATAATAATAATGGTTTCAAATTTTGCCACAAGGGCAGCGTTCTTTAGGGGAGGGTATGAGTCGATTACATCGACTCTAGTGGTCAACTGGTACTTATTTTATCGACCTCGAAAGGATGAAAGGCAAAGTCGACCTCGGCGGGATTTGAACTCAGAGAATAAAGACAAACGAAATACCACTAAGCATTTTGCCTGGTGTGCTAACGATTCTGCCAGCTCGCTGCCTAAATAATAATGATAATAATAATAATAATAATAATAATAATAATAATAATAA
>NC_068985.1:97754331-97756827 GCF_001194135.2 Octopus bimaculoides | reverse complement strand
ATATATCTCATTCTTGCAATACGTCTTTGACCCCATGCTTCTCTTTATCTCTCTCTCTCTCTCTCTCTCTTTCTCTCTTTCTTTCTTTCTTTCTTCTCTCTCTCCCTCTCCTTATCACTTTCTCTCTGCCTGTCTCTATATATCTCATTCTTGCAATACGTCTTTGACCCCATGCTTCTCTTTATCTCTCTCTCTCTCTCAATTTTTGCTTTTTATCTCTGTTTCCTATTCCGTCTCTGTCCGTCTATCGTATAGTTGTTTCCTCATCCATTCCACCCTCTTTCTCTCTCTCCCTCTGCCTCTCTGTTTATCTCTCACTCATATTCTTTGTCCTTGTATTTTTTTCTATGCGTGAATCCCTTTCTTTCCTCTTGCCAATCTGTCTCTCCAGCTTTCTCCTCCTTCTTCCCTCCATCTCACTCTTTCTCTCTTCTCCAATCTCTATCTCTCTCTCTCTCTCTCTCTCTCTTTCTTTCTCTCTAGATGACCGTAAGCTGACAGAGGAAGTGTGGTGCCTGTCCGTACTATTATAGTTTGTAATTATTTGCACCTAGGTTAAGGACAAGAGCTGACAGAGTCATTACTGCGCCAGAAATACTTGCGACATTTCTTCTGACTCTACGTGCTGATCTCAAACCTCACCACGGTTGACTTTTCCTTCAATTTTTTTTTTTTGCGATAAAACAAGTACCAGTTGAGCACTTGGGTTGATGTAATTGTCTTCTTTCCTCCCCTAATACTTACTGCTCTAGTGCCAAAAGGAGAAAGAATTATTCAGCTCTTCCCTGCTTCGACCTAAAGCGTTCCAGCAACAATCATCCCATCTTATTTTATCGAATGATTTCATTGGGTTATTTCATGTACCCTCTCTTTTCTTTAAGACATTGGGAAACGAAATGGGGAGGATTTGTCCAAGTACCAGTAGATTTGTCCAAGTAACGGTAGAAACAGTTTCGATTTTAGTGCTAACCCTATATCAGTCTTAGCGTTTTCATTTTTAGTTAGGGATAATGAAACGCCGAATTACATAACTGAATAAGTTACTTCTCTTTTATGGTGGTAATATGCGGGATACTTAGCTGCTATTTCATGGAGGCTAAGTGACCGCATAGAAATTTCCTTATTGTTTCGCATCCCTCCAGTTTTAGATGTTCTATTCTGTGGTTTGTCGGGACAAGAACCCCACTCCCAGTAGATTTAAAGTTATATGAAGGGGTTAGAGAGGGCCGTGGCAGTAGTCTACGCACCAGATACCATAATCTAAATATATCGGTGCCTAACTGTCTGGATTCAAATCCCAGTGGAGTCGACTTTTCCATTCCCCTCCCTGGGGTCGATAACATAAAAATACAGTAGTCAATTTCAACGGACTGAACTCCTCCCCTACAAAAATAGGACTTTTTCCGAGTGAAAAGAATTCTATATTGTATTTATAATAGCGTATCAAGTTTCCAACTTTTGAAAGAAACATCGAATTCCTACCCTGTTTTAGTTCCACCCTTCTAAATTACAGGAAACTCGATGAGTTTGCTACGGAGCTTCTACATGGTCCCTCGATATGCTAGAAATGGCAACCAAATTTCCCTAACAATTACTCTCCTAAATGAAGAACACGTTGAACAGTATTGTTCTATATAGAAAAAAATTGTAGTCAGTGTTTGGAACACCTTTGAGCATAGCATGATTCTATTAGGACTGTGTGTTGGCACTCCGTCGCTTACGACGTCGAGGGTTCCAGTTGATCCGATCAGCGGAACAGCTTGCTCGTGAAATTAACGTGCAAGTGGCTGAGCACTCCACAGACATGTGTACCCTTAACGTAGTTCTCGGGGATATTCAGTGTGACACAGTGTGACAAGGCTGATCCTTTGAATTACAAGTACAACAGAAACAGGAATTAAGAGTGAGAGAAAGTTGTGGTGGAAGAGTACAGTGGGGTTCACCACCATCCCCTACCGGAGCCTCGTGGAGCTTTTAGGTGTTTTCGCTCAATAAACACTCACAACGCCCGGTCTGGGAATCGAAACCGTGATCCTATGACCGCGAGTCCGCTGCCCTAACCACTAGGTCCCCCACTCTATTAGGGCTAAGCTAGAGCTAAAGAACAAGAACTGCAGCAGTAACCATCAGAGCAACAACAAAAACAAAAAGACCCATGAAGAAACCTTAACGTAGTTGCAGGACCAGCAGAAATTTCACTAAAATCACACTGTCAAGATGGTTACTCTCGGAAAACTTTTGATCAAAAGCTTGCTCGATCAGGGCTAATCTGCGGCTAAGCAAAATGCTTAATAGGTGGTCCTTTTGAGCCAATTAGGGAGGGTCCACAGGGGTCACTAGACCTACTAGAAATAGGAATCAAATCTCTTTCAAATCACACTTTAGCATCTCAGATTACATTGCTTAAAATACAAACATACATAGCTGCATACATGCATACATACATACATGCATACATACATACATACATACATACACACGTGCATGCATATATAT
>NC_068985.1:97751830-97754262 GCF_001194135.2 Octopus bimaculoides | reverse complement strand
ATATATATATAAGGAGCACGCCATCGGTTACGACGACGAGGGTCCCAGCTGATACGATCAACGGAACAGCTTGCTCATGAAATTAGCGTGCAAGTGGCTGAGAACTCCACATACACGTGTACCCTTCACGTAGTTCTCGGAGAGATTCAGCGTGATACATAATGTGACAAGGCTGGCCCTTTGAAATACAGGTACAACTCATTTTTGCCAGCTGAGAGGACTGGAGCACCGTGAAATAAAGTATCTTGCTCAAGGACACAACGCGTCGCCGGGAATTGAACTCACAACCTTACAATCGCGAGCCGAATGCCCTAACCACTAAGCCACTAAGCCACGCGCCTTCACTACGTTCTGAGTTCAAATTCCGCCAAGGTCGACTTTGCCTTTCGTCCTTCCGGGGTCGATAAATTAAGTACCAGTGAAACACTGTGGTTGATGTAATCAACTGGTGTTCCCTCCCCCAAAATTTCAGGCCTTGTGCTTATACTAGAATGGATTATTATAGGTGTATGACCTTTGAATACAAGTTTTTTTTCAGTGAAATTTAACCTTGGGCTAAACAACAACACCAATAACAACAAATGCACTGATAAAGACAAGCAAAGAAAACATGAGTCATTAAAAGAAAATGGTCTGAGGAAAACGTGAGACTCATTAAAGAAATGACGTCTGAGATTTTAGATCGTCAGTTTTTGCAATTAATTGCTTTACAAGATTTTTAATGTAAACTCGTGCACTGAGACATATTTTGTTGTATCTTAGGATGGCCATTATGCGATTAATATATGCACGTTCAGTGTTTATTTCACTTTTTTATTATTATTAGTTAATTGGTTAGCCAGCTAACTAATTATATAATCGGTTGTTTGATTAATCATCTGCTCAGTCAATCAATCTTGGAGATTTATCAAAGTTCTTTCATCGCCAATCACTCATCAATGACATGTCCTCTCTACTCCAAGTCTGCTTTAGAACTGTCTCGGAGACAAGAAAACTGCGATACATTAAACATTAATTTTAACGAGTAATGAAATTTCAAAATAACTTCATGCAATGGTACAGCTGTGACCCAGCATGGTCAAAGCTATACTGGTCTGGAATTACCATGTAGCTAAAGAACTACTAGAGAACACGTGCAGTGCAACTCAATCTAGTCACGGGCAACGTGAAACTACAACTCCTCAAAATCTCTTCAATTACTAAGTGCTCAAAATCACTGATCGTCTTTTCAGCCATGAGATGTTGCTACCATATATCTTGGGTGGCACTACTGCTGTATAAAGGGCGACGAGCTGGTAGAATCGTTAGCACGCCGGGCGAAATACTTAAGTTCTGAGTTCAGATTCCGCCGAGGTCGACTTTGCCTTTCATTCTTTCGGGGTCGATTAAATAAGTACCAGTTACGCACGGAAGTCGATGTAATCGACTTAATCCTTTTGTTTGTCCTTGTTTGTCCCCTCTATGTTTAGCCCCTTGTGGGCAATAAAGAAATAACTACTGCTGTATAAACGTACTTTTTAGACCGGGCAAAAGAGAGGTCATTCCACTCTTAGGCCACAGACGTACTGTTACCTGACCCACCCTTTTCTACCGCCAACCTGGTATTGGGTCAGGCACTCCCGACTTACTCATCAATCCTATTCTTGTAACTCATATGGTGTACAATGCTACAGACCTTGCAACGACCACCAAAATCTCCCTCAAATCACAACCCCCTATTTAAGAAAAGGAAATGACACATTCAATAAAGATAGCCCTTCATATCCTTCGTCAGAGAAAAAAAGAAGAAGGAGGATAGTCGTAATTAGAACGCCCTTGATCTTACATGTGTTCCATAAGAGATGACCTGGTGCTAAACAATAACGACAAACGCACCGATAAGGAAGGGTAAAGAAAACATTAAGAAACTCATTAGGTGGAGAATTACGTCAGAACCTTCAAATGCGCGCGTCGGAATTAACTCGAATCAAAAGAACAGACGAGCAAGTTGGTTCTCTCTTAGCAAATGTCAGCAGTGTTTTCATTGCTATTTACCGCATAACTAAGCATTTCGAAGTTTATACGAAAATATTCCTTTACTGCTTCTAAATCGACATTGTCTTATGCGTCTTTTGTGTTTTTGGACTGCGATGCATTCATTCTTCTGTGCAGTATTCCATTCTAGTACATTCCATCTGCAGAAGATTTTGTTTTTATGCATCGGTAGAATGTTTCCTAATCTTTAACATTTACAATTACATACCTTCGCGCTGCGCTTGCATATAAGTACGTGTGTGTGTCTGTGTGTGAGTGTGTATGTGTGTGCGTGTGTGTGTGTGCGCGCGTGTGCGTGTGCGTGTGCGTGTGTGTGTGCGTGTGCGTGTGCGTAGGCGTGTGCGTGTGTGAGTGTGTGTGCGTGTGTATGTATGCTTATATGAGTGTTCGTGTGTATA
>NC_068985.1:97750595-97751552 GCF_001194135.2 Octopus bimaculoides | reverse complement strand
ATATATACGTTTGAGTTTGTGCATGTGTGTGTATAAATAAGTATATATATATAATTGTTTTTGCTTTACAAACGCGAGAATAGTACACAATGCACACTGGATCCCTAGGTTCTGTAAAAATTTTCTGAGCTTCCACGACACAAGACGTCTTATAAGAAAAATTTCATTTATTAAATATAATAAATTTTTACTACTTTAAAAACTGTTATTCTTATTATTTTTAGTACAATTAATTTCTCTCTCGAAAAATATTTTTGGGTCTCATATAATGTCCCGTTAATATAGAGGAAAATGTCCATAAAGTATAGCTTTATATTACACCATTTTCTGAAAAAAAATTATTGGTGGAGAAAAGATTCCGTGACAAAATAAGTTTGAGAACCATTGCTTTGTACGAAGCTGACACATCGCCCATTCGCTATTTGAATTACCCACACCTAGCATTCATCCAGGTAAATATATTTAAGCTTGTTGCTAAGAAAAGTTGTTCCGCTTATTAATTTCATTGGTCATCTCGAGTTATATGCTCTTAGCGATTTGGCTCTTCGTTTAGTAGTTTATTATTCCATGACCGTGGAGGTGCAATGGCCCAGTGGTTAGGGAAGCGGACTCGCGGACATAGGATCGCGGTTTCGAATCCCAGACAAGGCGTTGTGAATGTTTATTGAGCGAAAACACCTAAAGCTCCACGAGGCTCCGGCAGGGGATGGTGGCGAACCCTGCTGTACTCTTTCACCACAACTTTCTCTCACTCTTACTTCCTGTTTCTGTTGTGCCTGTAATTCAAAGGGTCAGCCTTGTCACACTGTGTCACGCTGAATCTCCCCGAGAACTACGTTAAGAGTACACGTGTCTGTGGAGTGCTCAGCCACTTGCACGTTAATTTCACGAGCAGGCTGTTCCGTTGATCGGATCAACTGGAACCCTCGACGTCGTAAGCGACGGAGTGCGAACAAC
>NC_068985.1:97746730-97748054 GCF_001194135.2 Octopus bimaculoides | reverse complement strand
AGTCCGTCATAGGCTGAATTAGTAAATTTATTATAGATATCATTTTACCAACTCTTAGATCGATAATTAAGCTTACACTATGGTTTGATAGACAAGATGTTTTTCACTAGTTCAAAAGACTAGAAAATTTTTTTTAAATAGTTTTAAGTTTATACAACTTGATATCTGTAATTATTATTCTGCAATCAATCCAATATTACCGAATAAAGTACTTACATTAACCAAACACAATTCTAATCTATCCAGAAATGAGACAGATATTATGCTAGCTGCTAGTAGTTCAATAACAGATTTCGATAATAAGCTCTGGACGAGATCGGATCGAATGGATTGTGTCGACATAACGATGGGATCAAACGACTCAGCGCAAGCCACTAATTTCGTCCGAATCTACATTCTCTTCCAGATGAAATCCTGGCTTTTGGGGTTAGGGATGTCTATATAAGGATGACGCTCTTTTCCTAGTAGATAATTGTAGTAAAGTAGAAATGAAGAGATATAGAAAAAATAAAAGTCTTTTAGAAATAATAACTTGTATGTGTGTATAATTGCTTAATTAAAAGTTAAGTAAATAAAGAAGAGACAATGATATATCACCATGACAATGATATATATGTACCTGTAGAACCTAGATATAGAATAATATCACATGTGTTACCATAAAAGCTTTATTAAACGCAAACGAACATATAATGATATATAGAAATTAGTATGTCTAAGCGGACAAACTCAATTAAGCTACACCGTAGCTTATTTTTCTTTTAGTGTGTGTTTACTCTAAACTCGGGATAAATAATTATAGAGAGAATTTTCACAAGAGCGTAACTGTAAAATGATGGGTAGAATTGCGTGTAGAAATGCACGTTCATGAGAGCAAAAGTGTGGGTATGTTTAGATAGATAAATGCATGTATATACAGATATATGTACATAAGTGCATGATAAAAGATAAAGTGGACTGAGTGACAGGTTGGTATCCCTCCGTATAACGGGTTGACCACTCGCAAATGATTCCCTTTGTAGTAGAACGATAACAGATACAAGAGATAAGGAATTCTTCCAGTATATATATATATATATATATATATTTCTTTTTTTTTTTAAGTTTCAGCTTAGAGCTGCGGCCATGCTGATGCACCACCGTGTTGCTACACTGTTATTACAGGGAGCCTCTTACAATATGTGGCACTTGGTGAAGAATGGAGTTTGATTTAGCAACCCTCATTTGCACCTCCTGCCGCGAGGTAGGTTCATCTGGGACTCTCGATAGGAAGAGGTCCAACTTTGATTTTAAAACTCCTACATCTACTTTGTGCAGATTCCTC
>NC_068985.1:97743670-97745248 GCF_001194135.2 Octopus bimaculoides | reverse complement strand
ATATATATATATATATATATATATATATATATATATATATATACATATATAAGCATCTGTATATATACATATACATAATATATATATATATCACGGTGGTGCACTTGGCTGAAACACATAAATAAATAAAAAAAAAATATGTATATATAATATAAACATGTACATATATATATACATACATACATATATATATATATGTATGTATGTATATATACGTGTGTTTGTGTGTGTATATGTGTCGGTGTGTTTATGTGTGTGCTTGTGTGTGTGTGTGTGTGTGTGTGTGTTTGTGGTGTATATGTACGTATGCACTCACACGCATACACAGACATACGCAAAAATATCTTGAATATTTTCTGATGGGATGGGAAGATTCTCGATCTGAATATCTATTGAGAATAGATTTTGAACGGTTAAGAATCCAAAATTTTGAGCAGTGCATATTTTGCCGCTATTAAGGTTTACTTTAGAATAATTATTCAATGTTTTATTATATGTTTTGGCTTTAGTTTTTCCATTCCCAAATGAAGTATGATAGGGATGTGTGCTTATTTCATTATTTCTATACGTATGTATTTGCTTGCTTCATTCTTTTTATACGTACGTATTTGCTCACTAAACCGAATTTTAAATGAATTTTAAATGAATCTAGCACATGCCTGAGATAAGTTATTGGTTTATCTGGTACATTTGTAAACTATACCGTTTCACAGGTGCACTTTTTCTAATTTTAGCGACCCTTAAAACGTTTTTAATGACTACTGCTATTCAGATTAGAAAACATTAGTGTACAATACACGTGCCTTTTGGAATTGAAACTTGAAAATAATTTTAATATATATTCTTAGGCCAATGCATGGAATTTTTACATATTTGATACATGCGTGTTTGCATATGTGAGTAGGTGTGTGTGCGCGTACATGCCTGACTGTATGTTGTATTTATTTGTTTCGAACATACATTCATATAACTGTTTGAAGTATTTTTGAAGGTACATACCTGATTTTTCTTTTATCGTTTATTTGTTTCAGTCGTTAAACTGTGACCATGTTGGGGCAGCGCCTTTAAGAAGTTTTTGTGATATGAGTCGACCCCAGTACTTTTATATTTTTAAAGCCTGGTACTTATTCTATCGGCCTCTTTGGCCGAACAGCTATGTCACAGGGATATGAACACAGACGCAAAGACACACGCTCACAGACTCACACACTATCATATATATATGTGTGTGTGTGTGTAGTTCTAAAATCTCTCTAAAAGATCAACGCAGTAGTTATGTTGACAAGTAATATTCGTAGCCACTTTAACATAGCTGTCCGTTCGAGCGGACTCTACTGCGATTTTCAACCCCAAGAGCACATCTCTAGCTGGTTAATGATGCACAGCTGTACCCGATAAAACTGTGAGCAGGGTAGCGAACCCCAACCATCTCCTAGCGACGGGAACAGTAAACCAGTCCTGGTTTCGGGCTATTTCTGCCACTCCTCAGTACTAGGCGCCACATCTGTTAGAGATGATAGCATCTCGCTTCTGCACGCAATACACACACACACACACACACACACACACACACACACA
>NC_068985.1:97742849-97743554 GCF_001194135.2 Octopus bimaculoides | reverse complement strand
ATATATATATATATATATATATATATATACATATATAGGCGTAGGAGTGGAAGTGTGGTAAGTAGCTTGCTTACGAACCGCATGCTTCCAGGTTCAGTCCCACTGCGTGGCACCGTGGGCAAGTGTCTTCTACTATAGCCTGATACTGTTCATAGAATGGACAAATGCAAGAAGTCCATGATAACTGCCAGAAATTGGGCTGCATTTGGTTAAGGCGGGTCACATACTGTTGCTACAAGTGTGAATGGCGTTTCCGCGACACCTGATACATAAGAAAAGAGAATTTCTTGGACAGCACCACTGGACAGGAAGCTGATGGCGCCTTGGTGTCTGAAGGGTCTTTGAAAGGACTTTGAAGGGGATTACAGGGTTGCAGAAATATGGCCGGTATGATTGTATGTATAACAGATATATGAGTGGGTAGCTACGGGTGTCTGACGTCTATACATGTGTATCAGGTATGGGTGTGGGTGAGCGTGTGTGTGTGCTGGTGTGTGGGTGAGAGCTAATAGGATCAGCACTTTGGTACGTATGTGCGTGTTTTCTGGGGTATGCGTACACATGGGTGTGGGTGCACATCAGTCATGTGTAAGTGCTCACGTGCGCGAATATGTGGGTATGTGTGTCAGCTGTGTATATCAGCTGCTACAATGGCTTTACCCGAATCTTATTTTGCAGATATATACTATATATATATATATATAT
>NC_068985.1:97741123-97742366 GCF_001194135.2 Octopus bimaculoides | reverse complement strand
AATGGACGCAGAATAATATGGGCTGCTAACGTGAAACAGAAGTTATAGGAGACGGCGAGCAGAAACGAGAAGGACGTCACCAACAGCAAACAACATAAATACGAAAACAAATGTATATATATATATATATATGAATGTATGTTTGTATATATGTACGTACCTGTGTTTGTTTTCATTTGTTTGTGTAATTCGTATATATATATATCTGTACGTATGTGTGTGTGTGTGTGTGTGTGTGTGTGTGTGTGTGCTCTATTGAGGCGGGAGTTCGAACATGTATGTGGGTGCATGCCTGCTTGTATGAATCCATATTTTGTACCTAAAAATACATGTTTGTTTAGATTTAATCCTTTTGAAATATAGAAATTAGCCTTTGGAAAATTTGTGCCGTATCAGGTCATGACCTAGTCATATTATTGTTTATGTATTTTTGTGTGTATATTCATTTCCCAATTTCTATTGATTTAATCTCTGTGCTAACAGATTGACCATTCCCAAACATCCTTTTTCCATAATCTCTTAATTCCCTCTCCGTCTTTCTCAGCATGCTTTCTTCTCTTTTCCTCTATTCTCTCTCTCTCTTTAGATGTTGTTATTTAATAATTTACACTTTATTATTTTGTTACGCAGCATTTCGCCCGTCTTTAGGTTCAGAATTCGACTGCCGCCGAGGTCGACTCTGCTTTTATCCTTTCAAATGTCGATAAAATTCACTACCAGTGAAATCACTTGAGTCGATGTAATTGACGACCCACCCCTCCCATCAAATTCCAGGCCTTGTGCCCATAGCACACAGCATTATGTTGTTAAATTATTTTCTTTCTTTTATTCATTTACTCTTTTTATTGTTGTCCATTTCGTGGAAGCGCAATGGCCTAGTGGTTAGGGAAGCGGACTCGCGGTCATAGGAACGCAGTTCCTATGTGAGCGTTTATTGAGCGAAAACACCTAAAGCTCCACGAGGTTCCGGCAGGGGATGGTGGCGAACCCTGCCGTACTCTCTCACCACAACTTTCTCTCACTCTTACTTCCTGTTTCTCTTGTGCCTGTAATTCAAAGGGTCAGCCTTGTCACACTGTGTCACGCTGAATCTCCCCGAGAACTACGTTAAGGGTATACGTGTCTGTGGAGTGCTCAGCCACTTGCACGTTAATTTCACGAGCAGGCTGTTCCGTTGATCGGATCGACTGGAACCCTCGACGTCGTAAGCGACGGAGTGCCAACAACAACAACTCTTTTTATT
>NC_068985.1:97738451-97740155 GCF_001194135.2 Octopus bimaculoides | reverse complement strand
TATATATATATATATATTCTCTATAGAAATCTTCTGACTAAATGTGTGTTAAAGCAATATATACAAACTTTCCAATGACTTGGTGGCTTGTTTTACTGAACAATAAAATACAATTATGAGGTGAAAAGTAAATTGCTACTTGGTGCAAATTAGTTGACAGCGTGTTTGGGACAGATTCAGTAGAGCGGCATAATATAGAAAGTTGTGAGACAGATTGATAAAAGCTAAATAGTAGAATTCTTTCTGGAAACAAAGGCGTTAACTAAATTATATTGTGAACGAAGACAATGTATATGAATCAGCGTATCACCGCTAACTACTATTGTCGTTCCGTTGCCAACGTAAAATCTTTTAAATATTCGTTCAATCTGTTAGAAATAGTAGCTACAACTGACTCAATTTAAAGGATACGGTGTGAGAACAAGAAGGAGATATATGTTATAATGTTTTCTGAGCTATACTGTTTGAATAGGTGAGGTAGTCAAGGCTGCAATATCTTTCTTCAAAGGCCGGCTCAGTCAGAGAAAGAGTACTCAATAAATGCGGTGAAGTATAGTTATTCATTCGAGTATGATGCTTCCCTCCATTGCTACTCCGCGTTTCCCCAGCCTTGTACGTACACATCGAAATATAAGACAGAGGATTTGCTTTGTCTGTCGCATTCAAAATCCCTGAATGATTCTCATAATTAGGAAAACCGTATTTATGTAATTAGGAACGAATGCCCAAAAGCGCGAACCTTCGAATAGTAAAGGAATGAATCACCAGCTTTTTACACACATACAGGGGGAATTTAGTAATGACCAGAAAGATTAAGGAGAAGGATGATAGGGATGTCGAGCTTGAAAAACTGGTTGAAAGGAGGCATTAAACACCATGAAGTGGAACTGTTACAGAAAACAAAGAGCAGAGAATTGTGGCAGGACGTGATCGCCTATGTCCTACGTCCTGGAATGGTGCCTAATGAAAGACACTCACACACATAATATATATACTTTATAGGTATTATTCAGGGTTGGCCAAACGTCACCTGACAGTAAATCAAAACCCATTTAATTCCAAGATTAAAATAAAAATTGTTTTTATATAAGACTTCACTAATAAATAGAAAAAATGCTGGAAAAAAAAAACGGTGATTTTAACTCACAACATTCAATTATTAAACATTCAAAATTGGAATGAATAAACAAAATTGAATATTAAGTATTTATGGAATTTTCGATTTACTGTGTAGTATATATTATATTACATACGTAGCACATATTATACGCACTGATATAAATATGCTTGAGTATATTTATATGTTAGTGTAAATGTATATGTTTATAATGATGTATATGCCTTAATAAGTCAACGTATGTAATTACGTATGCTAGTGTATATAAAATGTATGTGTATGAATAGTAATACCTAGCTAGCTAGCTAGCTAGCTAGATAGATAGATAGATAGATAGATAGATAGATAGATAGATAGATAGATAGATAGATAGATAAACAGAAGGAGAGAGAGAGAGAGAGGAAAGAAAAAGACAAAGAGAAAGAGGAGAGAAAAAGACAAAGAGAGAGAAGGAGAAGGGGGGAATGACAGATATATTATATATGCCATATTGATCTTCCTGACCTACGTATTTCCTCTAATTTTTCTTAAGATACGTCTTTAGTCGTTTAATTGCCAACTGTACTGCCTCTCGTCTCTTGCTCTCT
>NC_068985.1:97733859-97737843 GCF_001194135.2 Octopus bimaculoides | reverse complement strand
TATATATGTATGTATGTATCTGCCTATATATTCCTCACGTCCTTTCATTTCGTCAGTTAATACGGTACAGTTAAATAACTGATGCTGAAAGCATTGCAATAAGAATGTGATAGTTTACGTATCTTCATCTTTTATCATTCAATTTTATCTTTCACTCATAGGACTGTGGCCACGCTGGGGCACCACCTTGAGCGGTTTGCTCGGACAAATTCACCCCAGTACTTACTGTTTTTAGCCCTGGTATTTATTCTATCGGTATCTTTTGCCGAGCCGCTAAGTTGCGAGAGCGTAAACAAATCAACAACAGTTGTCAAGAAGCGGTGGCGGACAAACACAAGGACAAAGGCATATGATTGTGTTTGTACAAACACACACACACATATGGTTGTATGTAGGTATATATGCATTTAAGAAATAAAGAAAACCACTCCTGCAAGCCTCGACGGAACGGAAGTAAGCCAAAACAATGACTCAAAGCACCTGCGCTTAAACCGAAACGAAAGGTTTGATTTCAGTTGCATAGGATCAATGCCTCGCTACATAATTAACATTAAGTGCACATTTGATTCACAATAAGTGCACTCTTTGCATGCAGTACAACTGGTTATATCGTTTATGGAAGCCCAGTCAATGTAAAGTCCGCGTATATCTCCAAACCTGTTCGAGTTGGCAACTATAGGCACTGCGTAATAAGCCGATACTTTGATGGGGTAACGAATAATATTGAGATATTGTTGTTGTTGCTGTTGTTGTTGTTGGTACTCCGTCGCTTACGACGTCGAGGGTTCCAGTCGATCCGATCAACGGAACAGCCTGCTCGTGAAATTAACGTGCAAGTGGCTGAGCACTCCACAGACACGTGTACCCTTAACGTAGTTCTCTGGTATATTCAGCATGACACAGTGTGACAAGGCTGACCCTTTGAATTACAGGCACAACAGAAACAGGAAGTAAGAGTGAGAGAAAGTTGAGGTGGAAGATGATGGCCAGTAGCTGACCTACTGAATCTCGACAGAATGATCATTTAGAAGATAAACAATCCAAAGATGAAGCCAGCAAAGAACAAAAAAGTAATATATGGTATGTATTTCTCATTCTTGGATATTCTAAATCATCTCAGAGTATTTGGCACGGAAGAATACTGATGATGATTAAGGCCAGCATTATTGGCAGCAAGTTAGTTTGACATTTGGCCAAACATAGTTCAGCTGAAACGGGATTGTATTCATTTCTATCCCACATTGTAAAATTGCTGGCCTTCTGTCTAAATTTTAATCTAAGGCTGGGAGAATAGTTAGCATGTCGGACAAATTGTTTAGAGGTATTTTTCTGCCTCTTTATGTTCTGGGCTCAAATACCACCGAGGTCAACTTTGCGTTCATTGTTTCAGAGTCGATAAAATAATGCGACAATCAAGAGCAGGAAGTGATCAATGTAATCGACTTGTCCTTTTCCCTCAAAATTGCTGTCCTTGTGTCAAAATGAGAAAGAATTAGTTAGAGAAGGAGAACAACACAGAATGAGGGGTGATAAGAGAAAGAGTAACGTTTTACTTCAAATTCTTAAATCTTAGCCTGTCCTGTCTATGACTTGCAATACACAGGACATATTCCCCTGGTATCCATGCATCATATATATGATACACGTTCCCAATTTCTTTCCAACCACTAGAATAACTTGGGGTTTATGAAAGGAAAGCATCATATTGTTCAGAACGTATGAATCACGGGTTATCTGCAAGTCTGAAAACAAGCGTGAACGTTTAGGACAAACTTATGGAATCGCTTTGGACAGGCAATGAGCTAATTCTTCATCTACGTACATTTTCTTTTAATATTATAAAATCAAGAGTTGCAATTCAACAATTTATTCATTACCATTTGTATGCGTATGGGCTTTTTCAGTTCAAACCTTGCAGCGTTTACATTTGTAGACTAAAGGGTTTCAAGGGGTAAGCATTGTAGTTTGTGAGTAGTTGGAATTAAAGGAAATTTAATCAGATGAACAAGAGATTAAAATGGTTAAAGCTGGAAGACGTTCGTCCTGAAGAATTTTCTAAATTTCTTTTTCCGCTTCTATTTCGTATTCTACTCAGGATTAAATCCATTATTTGCTAAACCGATATAATAACCGATATAATTGATTGGTTGGTTGGTTCATTGGTTTGTTGATTGATTGATTGATTGGTTGATTGATTAGTTGCTTGGTTGGTTGGTTGGTTGGTTGGTTGGTTGATTGGTTGGTTGGTTCATAGGTTGGTCCATTGGTTCATTGGTTGGTTGATTGATTTTTTGCCCCCCCCCAAAAAAAACAGTCTTCTATTGCATTACAATGAAACTGTTAAAAAGATCTATAAATTTAGCCATCAAAGTAAAGATACGGGTACATATAATACATTATCCCTATAATTGCCGCTAGTTTTTATTATGTTATTGGTTTGTAGATATGAGAATAAATAGGTAGCGATGGTTCACTTGCATTGTCAAAATTGTGACAATTCTTCAATAACAAAGAATACTTATGAGAAAAACCATGTATTTCTTGAGAACTATTCGTAATGTATATACAAATATTAAACATTTAGAGTGAAGCAAACATAAAACCTCAGAAAAAATCTATTCAAATAAACAAGTCTCAAGCAAACATAAAACCTCAGAAAAAAATCTATTCAAATAAACAAGTCTCAATTGAAGATAATAAAACTTCGATTGTCAAAATCAATATAAAAGCTACATTGAAACATGGAAAGAAATTTCGATACAGAAATTTCACAATGACTGCTTGTGAAAATTTTACATTAAGCTGAATATGTAAAAGACAAGTTAAGCTTTTATAAGATAAAAAATGGATATGAAGAAAATTAATTTATTGCTGCTGAGATTTGAATGCTTTTCATTATTTATGATAATTTATAGAATGCATTATATAACAATAGATTTTGCCATAGTTTTATTGAAATTTTATTATTGTATATCATATATTTTAAAGTTTCGTTTAAAAACTACTTTTATTTAGACATAAATGTGTATGGGGGAGTCTGTACATATACATACAACCACATACACGCGTATATAAACATATATAATATATACAAGGATATATATATTATATATATCCTTACACACACACATACACACACATATGAACCAGAATTATATACAGTGCGTGATCTTGAGATTGATATGAGCAACGATGCCTCGATCCACATGCATAGCACCGAGATGATGGCAATGTACAGGCGAATAGCTGGATGGATTCTAAGAACCTTCAGATCAAGGGACAGGGAAACTTCGGCCGCCTGGACTACTGCTTTCAACTGTGGCGACCCTACAATTTCGGATTAATAGCGGAACTTAAGGCGGTTCAGTGATGACACACAAGGAAGTTTACATCAATGGAACAGCTGAGCTACTGGGAGAGAGTGAAAGAGCTACGACTTTACCCCCTGGAGCGAAGACGGAATAGATATGCAGTGATATATGTGAAAGATACTGGAAGGACTGGCACCAAACTTTGGAATCTGTAGTTATACCAGACCTCGAAATGAACGTCACTACAGTGTTCCACAGGTCCCAGCTGTCCCATTTAAGGTGAAACCCATGTACTACAATAGCTTCGGATTCAACACCTTGAAAAAATATTTAAGGGATCTACGTGGAGTTGGGGTACATGTTTCTAAGAACCAACTTGATCTTTTGCCTTCCAAGGTCCCAGATGAACCAGTATCAAGGCAGGAAAATCAAAAGAGACAGGAGTGTCAAACTCTGTCCTTCACCAAAAGCCAATCACGTAAAAAGGTGATTACCCTGGCGGAGACCTAGCATGGCCGCAGCGTTACGGCTGAAACATGTAAAAGAATAAAAGAATAAACACACACACACACACACACACACACACACACACATACACACATATATATACACACACACCCACATACATGCATATATATATACACATATATATAGATAAATATATCCATATATA
>NC_068985.1:97731564-97732040 GCF_001194135.2 Octopus bimaculoides | reverse complement strand
GTGTGTGTGTGTGTGTGTGTGTGTGTGTGTGTGTGTGTGTGTGTGTGTGTGTGTGTGTGTGTGTGAATGTACATAGATATATGATCATATATTTTATTTGATATAGTGGTTAGCATATTCATCTGTAACTTGGAAACCGTCTATGATGTAATTAATTACTTCAAAAGCTGTCCTTTATATAGATTAGTGTATACCTGGTGCCAGTCTTCTGTCATATAGAGTGAGTCATAATCTATTTTAAATGGATCTAGGCAAATAGTCCCACGTAATTTCATTCACACATACATACGTACAAGCACACAATAAATTATGTGTGCTTGTTGGGATTGTATGTGTGTGTATATATATATATATATGTGTGTGTGTGTGTGTGTGTGTGTGTGTGTGTGTGTGTGTGTGTGTGTGTGTGTGTGTATGTGTGTATGTGTGTATGTATGTACATATATATGTATATATAGGTATGTATGTATATACAG
>NC_068985.1:97729647-97730342 GCF_001194135.2 Octopus bimaculoides | reverse complement strand
TATATATATATATATATATATATATATATATATAATATATATATGTGTGTGTGTGTGTGTATGTATATATATATATTATCCGTATATTATCTGTGTGTGAGTATGTAAGTAACTATGTATGCGCACATAAATACACAGAAAGAGAGACAGAGAGACAGAAAGACAGATAGAGAGAGATTGAAGCAGTAAGTGAGAAAGCACACACGTAAATACAGAACTTCAGAATAGGAAAGAAAATGTAAGAAAAGATCATTGTGGAGCCACAAAACGAGAAAGACTTAGAGAAATAGAGAGAAAGGTAGTAAAGGAGAGTGAGAGAGTGGCGGACGAAAATGCGAGGGAGAAAGAGAAAGAGAGAGAGTGTGTGTTGGGCATACAAATATATATGGAATGTGTGGAAAAGTCGGAAAAGCTCATGGGAATATATATGTAGGTGTTTATATACACTAGACGGCATAATTAGAATGTAATTACAATATAATTAAGTGCTTAATGAGTCACGGTAGTAATCAAGTCTATAAAAAGTAAACAATGATAAACAAAAGAAAAAAGAGACAATGTAACGGACGAAATAGACGCAGAAACAAAAGCAAAACGCGTTTATTTCATTGACCATTTGAAATGATATACATACCTGAATACCTATATACCTACGAGTGTGTACACACACACATACACACACATATACACATATT
>NC_068985.1:97722295-97727291 GCF_001194135.2 Octopus bimaculoides | reverse complement strand
TATGTATGTATGTATGTATGTATGTATGTATGTATGAATGTATACACACACATATCTACACTCACATACAGACTTTATATACGAATGTTTATACACCCACGCCCGTTCACATGCACGCAGTGCTTCTGTGAAATATTGTACATAAACCGAATTTAAAGGTACACTTCATACAGGACTGTTTACGTATCGGCTCACTAAATACACCTCCCACGCATCCTCAACAGCACACTTCACTGTTACATGACTCATTGTCGTTTAAAGATATACTTACATTATAATACTAATACTAATACTATCAATGAGTAAACATGTACTTGTACTAAAAATTATGCGAATTAAGTTATTCATATCCGTTTTTTTTTTTTTTGCACAATTTGTTTTAGACATTGGATTCTGGACACGCTGAGGCACCGCTTTGGAGCGCTTAGACCAACGGTCCTCAACCGGGGCTCATATGACCCTTGGGAGTCTATATAGAATATTTTCCTTCTGCGCGACATCTTGGGCAAGTGTCTTCCACTATAGCCTCGAACCAACTGAAGCTTTGTAAGTGCATTTCGTAGACAGAAACTGAAAGAAGTCCGTCGTATATATATATATATATATATATATATATCTAGTTGCTCTTATGGTAAACTGTCCTATGTCCAAATTTGGCAAAATGCTCTTTTTGTCAATATTTATTTTTGCTTGCAGTAGCCGGTTCTTTTGGTCAAACTATCGTATGCCAAAGTATCAGTTTACGTGGCGATATGTGGTTCCAGATTTGATCCCACGGCGCGACATTCTGGGCAAGTGTCTTATTGTGCAATACCTCTGACCGAGCAATGCTTTATGAGTGTATTTAATAGAAGGAATCTATACGCTAGCCAAGCGCTAATATCTACGTCCTGCTTCCCTCCGCGTCTACCTCCCAAGTACAATACAATTACACTTACACGTCATCCTCTCACTCCCCCATCTCCTGGCACTACACACCCATATTTTAACACCTCCAAACACTGACGCACACCCCAAGAAACCTCACACACACTACATCAATACACCCTTTCTATCTCCATCTATATACACGGATACCTTCCTACACATGCACACACTGCCCCTCTTCCTCCTTTTCTCCATAGAACCTCATTCCCATCGCGCCCCTAAACTCTTTCTCCATTCTCACTTTTTTCTTTAATCACCTTTTCTCATTCTTTTATATTTTACTTTTACATCTTTCTTCTAATGAAAGTCTAACATCCGAAACGTCAAAACTGATTCCCTTCTTTTTAAACATTCAAGTAATACAAACAATTATTGTTAAAGCTATTCTTTGCCGCGTTTTACCTTTTGTGTTCGTTGACTAATATATGTACATAGCCGTGTGTGCGCGGTTTTGTGTTTGTCCTCGTTTTTCACAAACGATGTTATTTAATTTTTCTAAGTCCACTTGACTTAATGGTTCGGCAAAAATCAACCGGTAAAATAAGCATGAAACGTCAAAATATGTTTTCAGCCATTATAAATTTACACACATACATATATTTATTACACACATACATACATACCTGCACCTATATATATATATATATTCAAAAATTAGGGAATGGGGTAGATAAAATCCAGGCTACATATGTTTCATAGCCAGCAGAACCTCGGAAGTAGTGAATTATATAAACGAAAGCTACTCTTTTGGTCAATGATACCTTGATTATATTAAGTTTACATAGTCGTTAGGAGACCCCGTGTTAACTCGTAAGGGATTCGATCAAAATGCATACATATATATGTTACATAAGATATACTATAATAGATAGATAGATAGATAGATAGATAGATAGATAGATAGATAGATAGATAGATAGACAGATAGATACACATACGTACGTACACACGTGTTGGGGTATTGTATATTAAAGAGAGAAGAGATTTTGCATGCAAGAGAAAGCGAGAAAGAAAGAGGAAATGAGAGACAGAAAGCGGGAGGGAGAGAGAATACGTGAAAGGGAGAGCGAATTGGGTCATCTCCAGAAAGAAGCTAGCATTTCTGTAGAGTGGATATCAATGTTCACAGTTATTTGATGCAGCAAAACTTGTTTTAGCAACTTCCAAGATGAAAGAAACAATTTCGTGAATTTGTGAATTTTAAAAAAAAACTTTGTTTGGGGTGACGTTCTTCACTCGACCCGCCTACGTGTCATACATACGCTACAGTTTCTATTAGCTCCGTGGGCGCGTTGTGTTTAACGGCGGTGTTAGATCCTATTTCTTTTTATCTTTGTTGCAAATATTAGTGCTGCTGCCACCATCAGAGACATCCCATTAAAAGCACACACCATAGAGTTCTTTTGCTTCCTCTCTTTTCACAACAGCATCTATCTCGTTCAGATTCTCTCCGAGCATCACTACCACTGCCACAACCACTGTCCACCGTCCGCCAATACCATCACACAATCTTTAACCTCGTTCGTAACCTTCAACTCTTCCCTTTCACAGTTATCAACTACCTTAAGACCACCACCACCACCATCACCACCACTACTACTACTACTATGATTATTACTACTACTAGTACCACTACGGTTAATACTACTAATACAAATAATAGTAATTCTTTCTGATTGTGGTACATTGAACCCCATTACTTGATGGTTTATATTTTACCTGAAAGAATGAAAGGCAAAATCGCCTTCGACAGGATTTGAACTCAGAACATAAAGAAGCGCGGGAAAAAACTTTTTTCTTCTTCATTTTCCTTCCATCTCCCCTTTTCCTTTCTTTCTTTATTTCTTTTCTTCTTCTTCATCCTTCCTCTTCGCCATCGTCATATTAATCTCTACAGATGCGTCAGCCTTAGAGCGTGCCTGTGCATCATAAATCCAGCAACTCTAAATCCTACTGTAATGAGAGATCGGTACAATTGGACCCCCTTAAATGCAAAAACTCTTGGTACCATGTGCAGCGAAACAGCATACGCTGCAATCTAACGGGATATTTTCTGTGTCAAAGCTACTTTGTGGAGATGATTGTTGTGTAATATTGACGTAATGTAGACGTTAACTAATTCTTCTCAAACTTTCGGAGATATTTTTATTCAGCCCATTTCTAGGTAAGACTGATCAATCTGCTCGTGATCCTTTCTCAGTTTTGATATACATGAAGGTTTGTTCTGAAGAACATCCAAGCACTAGGGCCGTCGCTAAGCCCCCTGCAACCCCTGCGGTCGCAGGGGGCCTCCGCAGTTGAGGGGCCCCATGTTAAGATCAAAGTACGTAGATGAGTCATCTATTTACTTTGGTTAAGATGTTGAATAAGAATTAAACCATTTATGTTAACTGAAAATTTCAAGAAATACATTGGGAATACATTGTACCTGCAAAAGTTCATGTAAAAATATTACATTGTACCACAAACGTGTACAAGACTTTGTAGATTGTCTATGACATCTATTAGTCATGAACTTGTATGATCTGTTTCCTTACATGCTAACCAATTCTAAAACTCAATTTGATTATTCTAAAATGGCCGATGATTTCGCAAAGCGAAAAGTGCCCCATGTTTGTGGTTGAAAGTTGCTTCGATTATAAAAGTGCTCTTTTATTCATATCTGGAAGTTTTACTTATTGAAATTTTTAATAGACATAAATAAATTTAACTTGTACTTTTAAATATGGTCTTTAGGATAACGTGAAATATTGAACTTCAGATAGAATAAGGTAAAATATAGCTATGAATAAAGGCTGTGTAGATTATGAATTTTGATTGAAGAGATGGGGCTTCGAAACAAAATGTTGCAGGAGACCTCTAAAAGTCACGTGACGGTGCTGCCGAGCACCTAAACCAAACATCGTTTCTGTGACATAAGCCGTTATCCTATTGTCTCTTCAGGAACCGAGTTTCAAGCCCGCTGATACGTTTCCCCTTTACTTTTTGATTCTCTTTCAAAATGGCGCACACGATTCGATTTGTGACGTATCCGACACTTTGATCATGATGTCACTCTCTCATGCAAACACAGCCCTTTTAATTCAGAGTTCGAGCAGTTTAGCTTTCTGCAACGAAGGCCCAAGCACCAGAACTTACATAAGTTAGAAGAAGCTTCTTTAGCCGACTAAACCATTTAGTTTGACTTCTAAACAAAAATCATTTTCATTCTAGCAATCCAAACCCTGAAGGTAGCAATGAAGTCGATTCAGCTGAGGACAGCAACGCAGCCAGGTAGCAATAGTTGATACTGTCATCCGCCTTAGACCAATTTAAATAAGCACTCGCTTCACCCACCCGCATGGGTAACTCCTTGATCAAAGATGCATAGAAATATCTACTTTTGGATGAATATGTACTGCAGTTCATTTATTTTAAATCAACTAAATGCACATAACTGCAACACCAAAAGACGCTGGGACACTTATCCAGCAACAATACGGGTCGGATTGGAATTCGATGAAAATAATACTTTAATAAATATATTCTGAAGACGTATAATTATACATTCTTCTTTATGATGTCTTGATTATATATAAATGCGTGTGTGTGTATGTGTGTAAAAGGATTCCACCACTTAGCCGAAGCGATTCCAATTACCAATTGTTTAAACACGGTAAGAGTATATTGACTTCCAGCATAAACTTATCTCTCGCAATTTATCCAGACGTCTACCCGAGTGTATTATGCTGTAAGTGTGTCTATATGGACGCAACTATACATTTGAACGTTTTCCTGAGTAAACAAATACTCTTTTCAATTGACTTTGAGAAAGCATACACCCTTCGCAGAGTCAATTCAATGAAGTGTTTGTTTATCTGAGATTTACGTGCAAGCTTCCTTATTGCTGGAACAGTTATAAGCTTAATGAAAGTGATTATGTAACTTTTAGTTTTTAGTCATTCGTTTATTAATATATACAAATCTCTCTCTCTCTCTATCTCTCTCTCTCTCTCTCTCTCTCTCTCTATATATATATATATATATATATATACATAAATACATATATATATATATACAACTATATATA
>NC_068985.1:97717113-97719511 GCF_001194135.2 Octopus bimaculoides | reverse complement strand
TATATATATATATATATAGGGGTAGAGTGACACAGATAGACTGATTCATATTTATAAGAAGTGTACAATTCACAAAATAGATCTATGTGGATTAAGACAGACAGCGAGTTCACCTGACGAGAAAAACCGCGAAAAGGAGAGGGGGGAGAGGAGTGGGGAGTCATTTTGTAATCGCTTCGATTTCTTTATTTACCGTTCGCTATACAAATTAACTTACCGCGTTACATGACTTCACGAAATATCTAAGAACTATTAATATGCAACGTGTTTGGCCCGGCCTGAACAGAGGAAGAAAAATAATCTGCTCTGTCTAAACATTTCCAAAGAGAAATTCAAAAAGTTTGAAATGTGTCATAGAACAAAAACTTAGATTTTTGCTCGTTAGTCATCGACTAAATGTGACTGTTAGTCGTACTTGAGTCAAATTTCGTCTTAGTTTGCGACATTAGGTGGAATATTTCTGTAGTCTGTTGGTTATTCTGATGCGATTAGATTTCACTAGTTATTGCTGGAAATACGGCTGACTATGTAAATCCTTGTATTGTGTAATCATGTTAAAAAGACCGCCTCAAATGACTTATGGTTGATTCGCTATTATGGGAGCAGTTATAAATATACGTGTGGAGGGGTGCGTGTGTGTTCTGCGATTATATATATATATATATGTGTGTATATGTATGTATGTATGTATGTATGTATGTATGTATGTATGTGTGCATGTATATAGATAAATACATATATATAATATATATATATATATATATATATATATAATATATTTGTCCGTATACATGCCTCTGTGTGTTTGTGTGTCTGTGTCACTCTATGTGTGTATGTGTGAGTGTGCGTGTGTGCTGTGTGAGTGTGTGTGCGAGTGAGTAAATGCGTGTGTGAGTGAGTGAGTGTTTATGTGTGTGTGAGTGAGTGTGTGAGAGAGAGAGTGTGTGTGTGTTGTGTGAGTGAGTGAGTGTGTATGATTGAGTTATGTGTGTATGAGTGTGTGCGTGCTTGTGTGTGATTGAATGAGTGTGTGTGTGAGTGGCCCGAGGCCAGCCTACACTGAATAGTCCTGTAATCAAAAACTGACTGAAATCATTCCGTCCTTTTGTGTAGGTCGGATAACATTTCCAACGCGTCTACGATTCTTGAAAATCAAATCCTCAATCTCCAGTCGTATACATACGACGGACTTTCACAGTTTCGTTTACCTAAATTCATTCCAAAGCCATGCATTGATCCGATTTTATAGAAGAAGACGATTTCCCAAGATGCCGTGTAGTGGGATTGAACCCGAAACCATGTAGTTATCAAGTGAGCTTCTTCACCACACAACCATGCCAGCACCTGGATGGAAGATCAGAACAGTTTCGCATAGATGTCGAGAATTTGACTTAAAAACAAATTGTTATGTAAACATTGTGATTTAAAGTTGTGATTGCGATAAGACCGAAGTCAGAGTTATGTTTTGGGTGAAATGTGGGTTTAGGTTGCCATACGTTTGATAAAAGTTATAGATGTAACTATTGAATATATAGTTTATAAAGAGGTACGATGCCTGAAATTTGGAGTAGGCTATCAGTCGATTACATCGATTACAGTATTTGACCGGTGATACATTTTATCATCCCGAGAGGGTAAAACCAAAGTTGATCTCGGTAGTATTTGAAATTATAAGGTAAAGAGTCAGAAGAAATGTCGCTAAGCATTTTGTCCGGCGCGCTGATTCTGTCAGCTCCCTGTGTTTGGATAATGGTTTCGAAATAAGGCACACGGCCTAAAATTTAGAAGAAGGGGTTAGTAGATTACATCAACCCCAGTACTTGACTGGTACTTTATTTCATCAACCCCGAAAAGATAAAAGGCAAACTCGACCTTGGCAGAATTTGAACTCAGAATGTAAAACCGTAAGATGATTTTCCGGCATGCTAACGATTCTGCCAACACGCCGCCTTATATGTGTTAAATATGCATGTTAATATCGAATGATGGCAATTAGAATAGATATAAGTGTGGATGGATATCCGATAACATCACCATGAACAACAATGATGTCATTAACCTCACCAACTGCGGAGATAATATTAAACAATTTATTGTTTTGTTTTGTTTAATGAGTTTATTATTATTGTTATTATAATTTTTTATTAGTTTGTTTTCTGGAGTGGAATACAATTGACAATATGGTTTCTGTTCTCAGTTTTGTAACTTGCCCTCCGCCGAACCTGTTGCAAAGATAGGAATAATTATTTGATAAAGAAAAAATTGCATTGATAAAAGCTTCTCATCAAATAATGATAGTAATAATAATAATAATAATAATAATAATAATAATAATAATAATAATAATAATAATAATGATGATGATGATGATGATGATGATGATGATGATTATTATTAT
>NC_068985.1:97715248-97717103 GCF_001194135.2 Octopus bimaculoides | reverse complement strand
TAATAATGATGATGATGATGATGATGATGATGATGATGATGATGATAATAATAATAATAATAATAATAATAATAATAATAATAATAATAATAATGGTTTCAAATTTTGTCTAGAATGCAGCAATTTTGGGGGAGGGGATTGTTAGTTACATCAACCCCAGTACTTGACTGGTACTTCCAAATTGCCAATTTATGTGCCGACGAAACAATAGCAATATATGCGTTGCTTCTGATTCATTCGAGTTCGTAAGCCATTGAGTGAAAGCATATTCTTCAACTTGTAATTCCCCACGAAACTCCAGAAAGCCAAATTTTCAAACTAGTTTAGCTACATTATAGTTCTACAGCTTATCTTTCCCTGCTGTCTTGACCATATCAAATCGATCTTACAATATTGAGTCTATCACTCTTAAACAGAGCTAATTCAGGATAGACTAGGAACCACACTCAATAAGCTCTTTATTCTTCTTTCCTTCTGCCACATCTCCTTTTTCTCTATTCCTACAACTATTAATTGTTATGTAGCAGGGATATTTGGCAGAGTCCAGCACACCAATTCACTGCTTAGGAATCGGACCAAATCGGTATGTTCATACAAAAAAAAACGAATGATTACGTCAGCAAATAACTGACCACTCAGGTTTTCGGTCGAAACAGAATGTAATTCACATTTTAATCTTTTGTACATTTTCTTTGGCAGACATTAGCTAGTTTGTCTATCTACTAACTAAATAGTGGTGGCAGCTCAGCCAAGACCAACGGCACCACTTATCTTCGGCTACGGAATGGGCCAACGACTTCAGTTCACTCAAGAACGGTCCCTACCATTACTAACTAACGTCTTACACGGACCCTAAACTGCTTTATTTGGCTTAAATATATTTTTATTTTCCTGTCGTTCGATGCAAGAACATTTTTAATAGCAAAAAAAAAAAATTAAAAATAACTATTTTGTATTTGGAACTTCACACTGACTTTAGACTATCTCTCAAACAAACCAAAATATTCTTCAATACCGTTACGTCATTACATTGGGTTATGTTTGAACAAAGCCGCCACAGTAACTATACTTATTTGCTAATAATGTCATGTTGATTGGCACTTGAGACACTTGTGTAGCTTTAGAAATAGATTTTATTCTACAGTGAACTCTTGACATTTTCCTTTCAAATGAACGGAATATATATTTGAACATCAAAACAACTTGTCGTTAATGTACTTTAGAATTTTAGATTCATAGACAGGTACACATTCATTCACTGTATATTAGCATCACTGTGAACATTGATTTTATACGTTTATATATTTATTTTGCCGTCGTACACACAAAGTTCATTTTGAACTTCTGACATCTGGTTTCGTCCTGCCGCTACATATACGAATTCCTTCTTGTAAACTTTAAAATAAGCCCCTTCTCCTTACATATAATGAATAGTCACTGACTGACATTACATCCCCAAACCACGTGATTGTCTGAAAGTCCGGCGAACTTAATTGAGTACCAGTCATTTCTTTTCAATCAGCTGTATGTATGATTCCAACCAAAGAGTTGATAGAATGAAATCGTATTCGAATGCAACCCTGTTTATTTTACATATGACAAATACACAAGCACGTACCCGTACACATAAACGGTTTGCCGGTGTTAAAATAGGGGTAGCTGATGAAGGAAAATGTTCTCTATGTGGCTTGTGTGTTTTCTGTACTCTGGTTGTTGGGTTGTTGTTATTTTTCTTGTCTACGTTTTGTTTGCAATGTCCTGTACCCAGATATGCACCTATATATACAGGTAGACGTAGGTATGCAAATACCTGTACGTATACATGCATATACTCATTTATTATTTGTTTTATATA
>NC_068985.1:97711019-97714840 GCF_001194135.2 Octopus bimaculoides | reverse complement strand
ATATAGAGAGAGAGAGAGAGAGAGAGAGAGAGAAACCGACAGACAGACAGACAGACAGATAGATAGATAGATAGACAGACAGATAGATAGATAGATAGATAGATAGATAGATAGATAGATAGATAGATAGATAGATAGATAGATAGATAGATCTGACTAAGCTATTGACACAAGTATTGCAGACGTTTTCCCCTATATTTATACTATTAAACCACCGTGAGGAATGGATTAATTCTATGAAGAAATCAACGTGCGTGTTTGTGTGTGCGTGCACGCATGGTACGTGTATATGTGTGCGCGCACGTATATGTATTTGCTTTGCACTTTTTTTATAGCGCAAGTTATTTCAAAGACATAGAACTCACTCTTACGTAGCACGCCAAAATATGTGCTGGGTTCGTTAAATCACTACATAATTGCAGCGAAGAAATGGGCAAATGGAATAGCTAAAATATGAAGTCAATGTACGCTGTCAGATTTACGATTTTGCCTTGACCAACTCTCAGACATAAACATTTATCCTGTAACCGAATTCCATATCGTGATAACATAAGAACGCTGAGAACATATATATTTTCGACAGCTTCATTAATATTATTTATGGAACTGTTTTGTTAAGCTGAAGCTTGTTTCTGTCTTGGGATACAATAAAACAAATGCGAAATCCGTTTTTAGTTGTTGGATATATTATATTCACACACACATACATACATACATACATACATACATGCATACATACATACATACATACATACATACATACATACATACATACATACATGCATACATACATACATACATACATACATACATACATACATACATACATAGAGGCGTGGCTGTGTGGTAAGAAGCTTGCTTCCCAACCACATGGTTCTGGGTTCAGTACAACAAAGTATTACAAGGCATCCGGTCTAACTTTCTTACAGCTCCACCAATTCCCTACCTTAAATTGGTTGATGTTTTAACAACCCGAAACGCTGAAAGGAAAGTTTATCAAGGCAGAATTTGAACTCCGAGCGCAGTAAGTCGGAACAAATACAAGATATTCTGTCCGACGTTCTAATGACTCTGCTAGGCTGCCATTACATCATAAAGTTTCCTTATGTAACGACACGATTCATTAATTAAATCATTTAAAAAACAATTAGTTTAATTAGCATCTTTTGTAATTTGAGAGGAAGAATTTCAATTTCGTTTTTCTTCTCATTAAAGTCACTATTTAGCAGCACGTTAGTTGTTATTGTTTAACCCCAGGATAACCCCCAGGTAGTCTCAAGATAGCTCCAACATATATATATATAGTCAGAAGTGTTAAGACCGTAAACGTCTCGTTTTTAGTCAGACATACCTAGAACTACATTATATAATGGACAGTAGGATTTGATTTGAGGGAGAGTTGATTCCTATATCTCGCAGGTTTAAGAATCCACGTAGTGGTCTCTACATTAAATCGTCAATTATGTCATCAAATGTGATTGACCGCTATAGAACTGCTATAATAGCTATCTTTAGTCCCAACTATCAGTTTCATTGGCTAATTGGTCGGTTGATCGGTTGGTCGGTTGGGTAGTTGGGTGGTTGGTTGTTATTGTTGTTGTTGCTGTTGTTTAACTCCAGGACAATTATGAAAGCATAGATCTACAATCAAATGCATTACAGTTAGGTACATACTGTCTCTTTTCAGGCCTATACCGATGACTACAAATATTTTGCGTTGACTTTCTATTTTAAAGACGGTTGCCTGTTAAGACGGAAGGAGATTTGGCTGTTACATCCAGCAGGTCACACCACTGAGCGGAGACTACTATTCATGTTGCTCATTCTAGAGTTACTCTTTTTCTTGTTTCTGTCATTTGACTGTGGCCATACTGGAGCGCCGCCTTTAGTCGAGCAAATCGACCCCAGGACTTATTCTTTGGAAGCCTAGTACTTATTCTATCGATCTCTTTTGCCGAACCGCTAAGTTACGGGGACGTAAACACACCAGCATCGGTTGTCAAGCAATGTTGGGGGGACAAACACAGACACACAAACATACACACACATAGACATATATATATATACATATATACGACGGGCTTCTTTCAGTTTCCATCTACCAAATCCACTCACAAGGCTTTGGTCGGCCCGAGGCTATAGTAGAAGACACTTGCCCAAGGTGCCACGCAGTGGGACTGAACCCGGAACCACATGGTTGGTAAGCAAGCTACTTACCACTTGTTGTTGTTGCTGTTTTTACTGTCGTTCCTTTGTCTCAGGTCGTCTGTATTTGAACAGATTTATGAGCAAAAATGCTTTAGCTGTGACTATCTTCTCTTTTGTTTAGACATGTATTCTATTATTTTTAAGTCAGTAAGAAAGAAGATTCACAGAAATGTGGTTGCTATTTCATGCAGACTAAGCAACCATAATGTCTTGTGATTGGTTAGTTTAGTAGTCTGGCGTCATAGGTTGTTTGGTTACTCCTGAAATAATAAACAAATTTATACGTTACAACTACGCCTTAACAAACGTTACTCCTACGTAGTGTGTCGTACAAGATAAAACACCTTAACTTTATCATAACGTCAATCGTTTCATTAAAGAAGGGAAAACATCTTACTTAAAATACAAAAGACAAACAGTCATCAATTTAAAAAAAAAAAGCTTTTTCCAAATGTTGTCTAACTTGTGCACGGTTTGACAGAAATAACATTAGTAGTCGGTTACTTTGAATATGTGTTACTTGTAGTTTTTTCTTTAATCGCTTATTTATGAATGATGTGTTACCTATTTTACCATTTGTCGTGAACTTTTAAACGTTATGATGTTGTAGTTTGATGTATGTAATTTACTACTGCAGATGAGAGTAAGGGACAGCAAAGCTGTAAAATTAACAGAGAAATCACTAACAAAGCACCATATCTGGTAATATTATCTTCATATCATCGTTAGACCTGTGAGAATTGATGATCAAACACCCCATCTTCTTTAAAAAATGAATGGATTGGATGATATAGACCAGGGTAGACTATTGCATGAGAAACAGAAGAGTCGGCCACGGGTGGAATCATATGTCGACTCAAAAGGGGTTGACCTAAGGTTTCACAACCATAATACTGATGATAACCACAGCATAAACCTTGTCTTGGGGACCACAACTACTGATACAATCTTAGGACCTAAAATATTGATGGAGTCTTGTGAACTTGAGCTGTTTTTGATCCTTTGCATCCCAAATCTTCTCCAGACCCGACCACAGCCGCTCTCTTCGAAAAAGGGAGGTACAGAACAGAAATTAAAAAGCGAGAGGAAAAGATAGACTCCGGTATATGACCGGTATTTCATTTATTGACACCGACAGGTTAAAAGACAAAGTGACCTCAGTGGAATTTGAACACTGAACACAGACACAGACACAATGAATACCGCAAGGTATCTACATACGACGTGCTAATGATCTGGACAATTCGCAACCTTAATACTACAAATATAGTAACATTATTTACAAGTAAAGCTGCATAGTAAGCAGTAAAAGCAATAATTATTATTGGCAAATAAATTCTATAAATTTTCCTTCTCTGATTTTCGACAACTGCAGCTGGAGCTCATAAAAGTTAAAAAAAAAAAGACTGGTTGAAAGAGATGACAGCTTTCATTCATATGTTTTCTCACGAACAGCAAAAATTAAACTTTAGCGACAACAGTGATAACATTGTAGATAGCAATATGTTTGCATATATCTATTGTACACGCACGCACACACGTACACCCCCCCCCACACACACACATATATATTATAAGTCTCTCTCTCTCTCACACACACACACGCGCATACA
>NC_068985.1:97708066-97711009 GCF_001194135.2 Octopus bimaculoides | reverse complement strand
TATATATATATATATATATATGCATATATAAATACATATAACGCAGACATACATATATACATACACAAACACTCTTACATTTGCGGTCGCCAGGAAAGGTCATCAGATATTGTGTGAAGGTTATCATTTGCAGCTTGCAATAAAAAAAAAAAAAACAGCATCGCTAGTAAAATTATCATCATTGTCAGTGGAATTAACAGTGAGAGTGACAATTACACCTGTTGAAACATCTATAACAACAACGAACTAACGAGGGGACTGTTACGTGAGTCTACTAGAAATGGTAACCATTCCTCTAAAATTTGGCTGGCCTTTATTTGATGTGCATTCATAGATGATAAAAAAATGAGGTTTAAAAAATCCAAAACGCAATAAAAATACTTTCATTTATAGATTACATGAAAAATAAGCTACGGTTTCAAGCACATGTGGTTTCATTAAGTAATTGCAGGTATTAAAAGGATATAATCGTTTCGAATAATAGGAGGAAGGATTAGAAGCTTGAAATTAAAATTAAGGAGTTATAAGAAAAAGGAAGCATAAAATTCACATATTTTATTTTCTACTTACTTATTACGAAATTCTTAAAATTTTCCATCGCTTGTAATCAGTATAGTAGTAAGTCATTTGTTTCAGGAATTTTCCATATGACACACCCAGTGATTTATTAATTAAACATTTATGATATGAGATATTTCACTATGATATGAGAACATAGGTTATTTTTCATTTAATTTATAAATGAAAGTTATTTCCATTACATTTTGGATTTTTTAAAGCTCGTTTTTTTATAATCTATCTATGCACATTAAATAAAGGTGTGCTGAAAATAATTACAGTCTGAAGGAAATTCATGGAATGTGTTGTTTTGTTCTTTTCTTTGTAGAACGTTATGTTTTGTTCAAAACAAAACGAAAATCCGAAATGCCATCAAAATGCTTTCATAAACACACTTGCGTAGAATTAAAAGATAATTTCTTTCTGCTATTGGTAATTATACTGGAAATTCAAAATAAATCTGAATGCCGACTACATATTACTTTGTACTTGGTCTACACCAGATATTGCAAAAATTGATAAAACAGCTCATCCAGAAACAAAGCAGTCGTTGACTCGGGAATATTCAAGTGTTTACTGACGAAAACAAGGAACAGGAGCACGCAGAACAAAAAAAAATTTAAGACCTCTATTCTAGTCATGTTCACACAGTGACAATAGTAAAATCAAGAATACACCTAACACTGAACAGTCGTCATTAGGCGGCTTTGTACCCCGAGTGATTCGTGATGGAGGAATAATTGGCTGCGTTGAAAAGGAAAACCTTTGCACGACAGGTAGAAGAAAGTTGGCGTGAGTCGCACTCTATAGACGAACCAGTACTGATGTCATAATACTCGCCATTTGGAGAAATTGTTCGTCGTAACAAGCTTATGCTACTTCGTATACACAAAATAATTCGCACTGCAAAGTTCGTAAATGTGACTTAAAATGTAAATGGGACAACAAAGCAACTAGAGAAACAACGAATATTTTACTTGTGTATAAAGATACTTCGTTTAAATTTGAAATGTGGCAATATATGTTATTCAATAAATTTATACTAAAAATTAAGAGCGTGTAAAATATATTGATACACGTTAGGAAATGTATCCGCTAAAATGCATAGTATTTTATGCTAAACTATATAAAAAAAAATTAAGCAATATTTCAATATACATAAGACTGCGAGCAGGTAGAATCGTTAGCGCGCCGGACAAAATGCTTGGCGGCATTTCGTCCGTCTTTATGTTACGTGTTCAAATTCAGCCGAAGCCGACTTTGCCTGACATCCTTTTTGGTGTCGATAACATAAGTACCAGTTGGGTACCAGGATCGATGTAATCGAGTCACTCACTATCCATTGCTGGCCTTGTGCCAAACTTTGAAAACAATATTTCAACGTACATCTGTTATGCAATACTTTGACACGTCGTCAGTATTTCATCCTGGGGTCACTAGGGGTTTCGTGTCTTACAACACAAATCCTTATGCAGGCAACTCGACCGAGATTGATCAGGCCTAAGCTTGTGTCCAAATGGCACTCTACTGACCCCCACGGATCCCCTATTTTCAGTTATCTAGATGCTTTCTCAGAAGCCTCTACATTATACTTGGTGACTCTTCTTCTACCCGTTCCTATAAATACCCGGTACTCAGTGGACGGCCTACAAGCCTTCAACTGCCGAACACTTTGTTCTCCCTCGCTCTTGCGGCAGTCTTCCACTCTCTCCTAATACTTAACTTTTTCCTCTCTTGTGCCTCCAGCACCCTCTCCTCCCAAACCCCAGTTAATTCCAATAGGATTAGCTGCTTTGTTGTCTTGAATATTTTAAGTTAAAAATAAAAATCAATTTTACAAAATTATAATGAATTTGCTGTATCTCGGGAATTCCATTATGCCTGTATTTATTATTGGCATCATGACCCACTCAAGATTCAACAAAATAGGTTCCAATAGATGAGTTCACGTGAGGAATCTTGCAAAGCAAATACAAAACGAAAAATTACAATGAACACATGATATATGAAGAAAATAAGATGTAAGGGAAAATATTGACGTTAATATATTTTATACGCTTATAAAGTAATTTTGTGAATCTCAGCACATATTAATATTTTAATATCATTCGTTAGTGCATAAAGTAAATCCTTCGTTAAAAGACTTATCATTCGTTAAAGTACATAAAGTACATTGAAGCACCAAGAATGAAATAGAGAAAACAGGAAAAGATGGTTAATCAATCATGGAACTTAGCAAAAAGAAATCTATTCTGTAAAAACATGTAGATGAAAAATATCTGCATAAGTGAGTAAATAAGATAGTGTGTGTATGTGTGTATGAGTGTATGTGTGTGTGTGTGTGTGTGTGTGTGTGTGTGTGTGTGTGTGTGTGTGTGTGTGTGT
>NC_068985.1:97702861-97707671 GCF_001194135.2 Octopus bimaculoides | reverse complement strand
AGATATATATATATATATGTATGCACACATAGATAGATAGATAGATAGATAGATAGATAGATAGATAGATAGATAGATAGATAGATAGATAGATAGATGAAAATCAATGATGAAAAAAGACAACTAGAAAGAACTAAAAAGTAAATATACAGAAATAGTATATAACAAAACAAGGCTTAACCGAGATTTTTTTTTAAATCTACCACCACAGAAAAAATAGTACTACTAAGTTTTAAGTTTTCTGAATTCATTTCTTTTTTTCTTAACTGAAATTTATACCCGTTTTGCCATTAAATCATCACACTGCGTGCAAAAGTTTCCAGTTGTCTTTAATCAACAGTATATAACTTGTGATCGTATATTTATCAATATCTCCTCGTGTCACAGCTTTGCGATGTTCGTCTATCCTTATTTTGAGGGGGCGACATGTTTCGCCTTTGTATAACCTACCACAGCTGCATGGGATGGAGTACACTCAGTCTTTGGTCATATTCTCTTCTATTGGTGGTTTCACTCGAAGGAGATGTTTGCGAAGTTTTGTATTACTCTTGAATACTGTCCTGTTCGATTCCAAGCAGTGACCTGAACAATAACAACAACAACAATAATAATAATAATAATAATAATAATAATAATAATAATAATAATAATAATAATAATAATATCATAGAAGAATACCTTAGGAATGAGAACCCAGGTTCGAAATTTCCCCAAGACACCTGAAAAAGGCTGGAGGGTATATCAGCCGAAACGTTGTGTTAACAGCAAACAAGATGAGGACAAATATCCGTCGAATGTAAATAATGTAAATAATGTAAATAATGTACATAATTCCTCATCTCTTAAATATAGAACAGCATGCTTGTTGTTTTGAATATTGCTTATTTTATTTCCTCCCCAAAAATCTGCTTCCCTTGCTCCCGGTGTTGCATTAGTTTCTATCTTTTGTTACGTAATTCTCAGCATAATAAATACAAAATTCCTCTTTCGTATTTATTATGCTGTAATTTTGAAGTATTCGCTTTTCTTTCTGTTAGTGTTTTTGTCATATTTATTTCACTAATAAATGTGAGGTCTTGAAATTCCTACCATCTTTTGTATGATTTCTTTTTTTTTTTTTCAGTTTTTGTTACGTTGTTCTCTTAGGTTTTAGAAGTTCCTATATAAGATATTTCCAGGGAATACTGACATTCGTTCCTTTATTACTATGGCTGCTGTTACTGCTGCTGCTGCCGTTGCTGCTGCTGTTATTGTTGCTGCTGTATAGATTATTTGATTTATCCTGACGTTTCCACTATGTCTGTGATGGCCTAATTTGCAATGTTCTTTCACTGTTGTTGCTATTTTATCTTTAAGTTTTATCCTTCAATAGACCACCGGCAGATATATATCGATTTTAATTTAACTATTTCTGCCTTTAGATTTTTGTCATACTCACAATTTCCATCTTTAGAATTATCTACTCTTAGATCTTTTTTCCTATTCACTTGTGTTCATATTTCCATTGGTCTACTTCTAATTCAGTTTCCCTTTATGAATATTCTGTAAGTACGCTAGGGTTTAATTTTGCTGTGTATTTTATGCTTTGCATGTGATAACTCTATCTTTGTGATTTTCGCACTTAATATTTATTAGCTTGTTTCTTTTATAATTTCTGTGAGTTTTATTCCCCTTTTTTTTTTAATTTCTTCGTTGCCTGTATTTTCGGAATGCATTCTCTCTTTTATGTTTTCTATTACCGATATTCTTTTGCATTTAAGAATGCATCTTAAATTAGTTTGTCTCTTGGGTTCCATTATTACATCTGAAAGAAGAACAACTTTCTCACCATATATTATGCGTGTTATATTGTTTTCACTGGAAAGGGGAAGTGTAAGAATAAAATATGCACGTATTATGGAAACTTCTCTCATGTCCATTTATCCCTTTTCTGTTTTATTTTACAGAATTTATGAACTAAAACCTTGCTCTTTAATAAGATTATCATTATTTTTATCGAGTACCGGTTTAGTTGCTTTTGGCAATGTGTAGGTTTTGCTTGTTCCATTTTTCATGTAACGCTGCACATTCCCATTTTAATTTAGTATAGCTTTACTTCAGGCGGAATTTGTGTAGCTTTCTTCCCAGTAGTGCTCCGTTCTCATGGCTATACATAGAGGCTGATGGGCGATTATTGAAAATATGAGCAATGCATGATTTATAATAGGCTAAGGGCATTACAATTAAATAAGTTAATGAATTACTTTTACAAGCATCTTTCAACGGTTTTTCTGTTGCTTTTTTATGTTCTTCATTTGTATTTCATCGATAATAATGGACATTTTATCGGAACAGAACTGTTGAATAACGATATCTGTTGCTATACATCCAGTTTTACGGTTAATATTTTTATCTTTAATATTCATTGTTGGAAAAGGCAATAAGATTTTCCGTTCTTACATCAAAGTTGATCAGATACACATAGGAAAACGTTCATTAAAGTGTTCGAGGTTAACATAGGCAACGTTCGAATTCGCCAGTAATATTTGTAGATATTAGTATTATCATTTTCTATATTATAACTATTAGCTACCTTTATAAATAATTCGTTAATATTCATTTTGTCATAGATGAATGTTTCATGCTTACTATCTGCTGTTTGATGGTCTATATGCAAGCTAAATTTCTATACCATCATCGCAATGAATATCACGGAGTTTGTTCTTTAGGGGGAGATTGTAATTGGGAGACAAAGAGTAAATAGAGCCGCTTCGTTACGTTATCCATAACAGTCAAGTAGGAGTTTCTTTTTATTTATTCGAAATATGAGGGTCCTTCATTTCACAAGGGGCTTAACCATATTAAGGCATGGCTTTATAGCTGCAAACTCACTCCATCTTTCCTTCATGGAAAGCTAACCACCTGGAATTTCTTCACCACCCACGATTTTCTTGCAGACTTCGATTTACTGATACTAAAACTGAGCATCTATTATATCAATCTCATCAGTTTCAAAGTACCGATCAGAATCAAGAGGATTATCCACTCTTGCTAACTAAAGCCACAAACAAAGATATTACTGATAAATAATCCTTCCTATTATATAATACAACGCCTAAAATTGTGGGGGAGGAGGTTAGTCGATTATCAACCCCGAAAGGATGAAAGGCAAAGTCGACTCCAACGTAATTTGAACTCAGAGTGTAAAGACGGGAGAAATGCCGCTAAGCATTTTGTCCGGCATGTTAACGTTTCTGCCAGCTTGCCGCCTTATTATTTCTGATAAATAATGCTAACATAATTTATTCAATGAGGTGGAGAGATCTTAGTGTGAAGAATGGTAGTTCATGCCCTCAAGATTTTGGTCAGGTGACCGTGACGTAATTATAAATGATGAGCATTATTAAGCAGATTTAGTGATTGATATGTCGTATCATGTCACGTGGGCTGACATATATGAATGAATGAAACAGAAAAATATCGAAGATAAAAGGTCTGATGGAAGTGACGTCCATTTGGGCAGAGCATAAGAACAGCGTTTCCGATTGTAATCGGAGCTTTTGAACAAGGAAATAAGCAATTTAACGGGGAACATTCCAATACAAAAACGAAACAATAATTTCTATTGAAAACCTATGATTATTTGAGAAAAATGAATAACAGGTACACTAAAAGAAAACGACCGATATGACTTTGTGTTTGTCCCACCCACTGCTTAACAACCGTGGGTTTTGTTTACACCCTGTAACTTAGCGGTTAGACAAAAGACACGGTACAATACTTGCCAGATATGAAAAATAAGTGTTGGATCCTATTCTTTCGATGAAACCCTTCAAGGCGGTGTTCCAGTATGGCCATAGTCCAATAACTGTACAAGATGAAAGAAAAGTGGTAGAGGATACATCAAGGATGTGTCTGTTCATATGGAAAAGCAATCATGTATTATGGCATCTGTAACAAAACTTTGCAGACAGGCTGAGTCATGTGAACTGCAAGAAATAACAACCAAATCTTCTTCAAAACATAGGGTGTCACATGAACAAAAGTTAAGGACATGTAATGATTCTACCTCCACGAGAAAAAAAAGGCCATATGACAGCGGGAATACTTTGTCAGATCAGACAACAAGAACAACGATAACCACCACCACCACCACAACAACAACAACAATAGTATTAGCAAGAACTAAAACAACGACAATGAAAGCACTCGTGTAGGATGTTACAGTGGATTGTCACCCGAAACGAGCATCTTTTTCTTTCTGCACTCGGATCGTCGGCAATCAAGCTGAGAAAAAATAACAAAATCTATATCTTTCCCAGACTATCCTTTTGTATAAACCAGTATTGAAACTCTCGGTAGATAACGTCCTCCTGCTGAAACACTAAATACGGATGTAGCCACAATATATATATATATATATATAAAATAATATGATAAAAATTAAGAGGAGACACATGCTCTGTGCAACATCTGTTTGCTGCACCAGCAGCAGACGGTTGCCAAATATTGTGAAGACAATCTGGAACTTGTTTTGAAAGGCACTAAAATAGGTAGGTTTTCATTAGACAACGTGTGACAGGAGTATCTCGATACAGTTAGTTCATGGTGCAATGTGTGTTTATATTGTAAAGTGTGCAGCTAACCAGATAGATAAATAGATAGATAGATTGATAGGTAGGTAGGTAGGTAGGTAGGTAGATAGATAGATAGATAGATAGATACATTTCTTTTATTAGCCACACAGGGCTCAACGAAGATGGGACAAATACAATGTAGAGCTTTTCTTTTTGGGAGGGGGAAGGAAGGAAAAAAAAAAAATTGGTGGTGT
>NC_068985.1:97694185-97696826 GCF_001194135.2 Octopus bimaculoides | reverse complement strand
AAATAGAGTTATTTCCGATTTGAAAAATATATGTTCACGAAGTATTTTGTGTTATACACAACTTATACAAAATTTTAAAACAAAATAGGTCTTTTAAGAGGTGAAAAATGCAACTTACATGGGAGCCGATGTGTCTACCGTCCGTCCATGATGATAGATAGATAGATAGATAGATAGATAGATAGATAGATAGATAGATAGACCCAAGCAACAACTAACTCTATCATTCTTAAGTTAGTTTTTGAAACATAAATTAACATAATTCTTTATGGAAAGTTTTAATTTAGATCGCTTTAAAACAGAAGGTATCATAAAACTAGTTGTGGTCGCAGTTGAGGTGGGATCAAAAAGACTAATACAGGTAATTGGGAATCAAGAAGAGCGATAGAATTAGAATATATATTTGAAGGGAGTGAGTAGCAAAGTTTAAACCAGAGTAACGGGAAGTTTTTGTCTTCTCTTATTTCTTGTTAATAAAGCTGAGTTGATAAATTTCAAGCATATACATTTATGTGTGTGTGTGGGGTCACGGCTGAAATTCCTTTGCTCATAAGCCTCTTAGTTCATCACTAATCTATAACATATTATGAGAGCAAAGACAGGCTGGCCAATAAGTGAAAGCATTCGATTGTCTACTCGTGAGTTCGAATCAGTTACAATTTCTTCCTTGAAATTTTTATCGATATATTTAATTCTACTAAATTCCGAACACCCTAGTTGTCGGAATTAAGTAACTAAATCACTGGCAGCTTTTACCTGCTATAAACCATCATTCTCCAGCGATAGGATTCATCTCTCATCAGTTTAACCCACTGCAATTTCAGCTAATCACCAAACTTTAAAAGCCCCTCGGCTTTTGAGAGGTATATCTTTAAATTACACCTTAAGTTAATATTTGGCTGTGGCCAAGTATATTGAATATTCCAGGTATTTTAAACATGACCATGACGTGTTTGTTTGAACATCGTGCATCTAGGACCTTATTACCAAGTGTGATCTTGCATGTTTAATACAGTATGTGTTAGATATTTCGTTGTTTTTCTTGCTGGCTAAGCAACGATATAGAGGCTCTCTCATCGTCTCAACTTGGACGTTATTGTTGTATTGGCCATCTCAGACTATCGTAATGACATGATTAACGACTTTTATAAAGAAAACAAACAGCAAGAAGTGCAATAAATGTGTAGGAATTAGTAAAGTTAATTGAAAAGCAGGATGTGGTATGGCATTTTTTGACTTAGTGTCAAATATATAGTTAAGGTTTTTTTTATGGGTGTTATAGTTAGATATATTACTATTGCTATTTTGGCTAATACTGCAGAGTAAAAATGTTGAGGATAAAGGTTTAAGGTTAGTGTTAGGGTCATCATGTGACAATCAAATGTACGGCTAATCACGACAGTTTCTATTCTAGAAGCCCTTACTATCTTGTTTATTCATTAAGTTTGTGTAGGGAGTATTTGAGATTTTTATAGCTTGGGAGTTGTCGTGATCTACTCTGTATGTCATCGCTTATACTTGGAATATTATCAAATTTCTAATATATTATTATATTATTTCATTCGGGTTACCTAATTTCTTGTAATGAGGCAAGTGGATAGTTTTGGTGTTTATTTATTTTTATGTTACTATTATTACATAAGTCGAAAACTAAATATAGTATGATGAATCTTTTTGTGATTTAAGGAACCTTCCGACGTGTTTCGACTCATTAAGTCTCTTCAATGCAGAGTAATAATTTTGTATTTGTATCACAAGTTTTCAATTCAAAATACTGTTATTTATAATTACATTTAAATGTAATTTTAGAAATAAGCAGATAAAATGCAGGGTGGAAGTTAATAAAGCTACGAGGAATAATTTAATCCTCTCGCACTTAAAGGCCAGGCAGTCTATCAAACACTCAAAATTTTAGAAACTTATTTCATGTGGTAAAAACACTATAGTGGCTAAGTTAAGATTTCCACTCCAAGAAATCAGTATCTGTTTCTTCTGTGCTCTCCAACATATTGGACAATACTGGCTTCTGTTGGAAGTTGACAATACAGCTTCTGTTGGATGCACAGACACCAGGGAAATATGTCTTGTGTATAAGATGTGATACGCAGGGCAAGTAGGAGGCTAAACAGCTAGAGAAGGACATAAAATGTTTCCTTTCATTTTAAGATGAAATCCGAGTGCTTTTATCTGAAACTTGGCCCTGATTTAAGTATCTATGTACCAAAAGACCCGCACAAATTTCTCATTAGAGTGGCAAATTTCATTATGTAAATTGGCCCGCAAAATAACAATGAATTTGCCTGTGCTGCGTTTTGTTGCGATTTTATTTAAATTTCTTTTGAACATTTTCAATGAAGTAACGTGGTAGGTATTTTCTGTCTTTTTTCTGTTTATACGTGTTAAATAGTTTGTTGGTTATCTATGTTTATGTTTGTAAATACCGACTGTTGAGTGTGTGTGTGTGTGAGAGAGCATGTGTGTGTGTGTGCATGTGTGTGTGTGTGTATGTGACTTTTTTGACAAATTTCTTTTTATGAGCTTATTCAAGATTTTTTCTTTAATTTCTTTTTGAAAGATTGAAAAATCTTGCTATGATTTCTTTTAAAAAAACTTGTTTGGCTTCTCTTAATCTTTATTTGTC
>NC_068985.1:97687682-97694175 GCF_001194135.2 Octopus bimaculoides | reverse complement strand
CTTTTGAACATTTTCAATGAAGTAACGTGGTAGGTATTTTCTGTCTTTTTTCTGTTTATACGTGTTAAATAGTTTGTTGGTTATCTATGTTTATGTTTGTAAATACCGACTGTTGAGTGTGTGTGTGTGTGAGAGAGCATGTGTGTGTGTGTGCATGTGTGTGTGTGTGTATGTGACTTTTTTGACAAATTTCTTTTTATGAGCTTATTCAAGATTTTTTCTTTAATTTCTTTTTGAAAGATTGAAAAATCTTGCTATGATTTCTTTTAAAAAAACTTGTTTGGCTTCTCTTAATCTTTATTTGTCAATATTCTTGAGAAAGCTGAAGTTTTTTTTTTGTGTTTTTTTTGTGTTGCTTATTCCGTTAATAAAAAAAATGATTACATTTGTCTGGTGAAATTTAAATTTACGAAAAAGAAAGAAGCTAAATATATATTTACAATTTTTGTGGGCTTCTGTGCAACCCGGAATTTATTTCAAGGATTTCCCAAGAGTAGAAATGTCGGGGAATGGAACTTTTGCGTTAAAGGGTAAATCAAAATGCCTTACACAATTTGTTCTGGTTCTCTTCGCTCTGCGTTCAAAACCTCCAAGGACAACTTCACTTTTCATCCTATTGGGATCAAAGAAATGCAGTATCAGCCAAATGTGGTAGATTGGCAGAACCATTAGATCATCGGATGAGGAGCTGTCTTGAGAGAAATGGGGTTTCTTCTTCCTTTTTTTTATCGTCTGAGTTTTTGGTTGGTACACTTAATCCATCATCTATTTTTGTCTGGTAGTTAGTCAGATATGACCGTTAGGCAGTTTACAAGTTTACAATTTATGTATGTAGATAATCCTTTCTATTGGAGACATAAAGCCTGAAATTTTCGGGGAGGGGACTAGTCGATTACATAGACCCCAGTGTTTCACGGGTACTTAATTTATCGACCCCGAAAGGATGAAAGGCAAAGTCGACCTCGGCAGAATTTGAACTTACGTGTGTAGATAATGACCACACTGAAGTCGAGTTCTTCAAATATCTTATTAACCTGCATCATTACATTCACATATGTATATTCAATCAATGTTTAATAAACGTAAGCTTTAGAAATGATCTGAATATAACTCGCTGGATAATTTAATGTAGTGCAACGAAATTAATCACTGTATATAATTAATATACTTGTTACTGGATACTGCAATTAAAGGTTAGTACCTTTTGTTGACTACAATATAATCAAGTTACTTAAAAGTGAAATAGAGAGAGAGAGAGAATAACTGATTGAGACAAACGACGTAGTTTCTCTGGACGACTTTACGGCTTTTTGGTTAGGTTGAATTTGACTGTCTTTCTATAGCTGTTAACCATCCTTCTAGAATCTTTAGCCAAACTGTTTGACAGGAAAACTTGCATACTTCTGTCGACGATTGTTCCCTATCCATAATAAGTCAAGCAATGCAGAATTGTAGAACCATATTCCCGTGGGCGTTAATACCTTATATGGCACCATTTTATCTGTTATGGAAATATATTTGTTCGTGGTTCTTGATTGGAAAACTCTAGAAATGATGGTTCAAATCTCAACAGGGGTCACGCTACATTATCCCTTGGTCCTTCCTTCGAGGCTTTCGGTTGAGTTCACTCTCTTGCATGCATTTGAGTCAGATCTCCGAAATGAGGATAACATACTTTTTTTAACCCGGTGAGATCTGAACTTAGAACGTAAATAACCAAAACAAATACCGCAAGCCATCCGGTTCAACGTCCTCACGCTTCCGTCAATCCACTACCCTGGATTGGTCGTTCTTTTTATGAACCCGAAAACAAAATAAGTTCTGACTAATGTCCTCCCTTCGTTGATTAATCTGCTATAAGTATTTTTTGAAATTTTGTTCTCCTAGTAAATCAAATTTTAGCTTTAATTCTATTCTATTTTGTTTCAAAAACAGAAATACTGTTATCATTAAATCCTGCTCCTTAACAAAATATTAATAATACCACTTTAAAAAAAAAAACACTTAGTAATATCAATTATACTCTGAAAATCCTTTGTTCTGGATGGACTGGACTACTTCGCAAGACTTTGGTCTTCTACCATCCTTGCCTTACACGCCACTTAGAGAGTTTGTAAAAGGCATTTACAAAACAAATAACCTCATTCAGATATCTGAATTACTGGGAACGCCTCCGCACACTTTATCACTACACTCTAGAACACCAGCCGAGACATTAAGCCCTTTTACATTCACACACACATACATACATACATACATACATACATACATACATACATACATACATACATATATATATACATATATGTACATATATATACATATATATATATACATAAATAAATACATATACATGTATGTATGTGTGTATATATGTATATACACATATATATATATGGATATTTATATATACATATATGTATGTATATGTATATACATATATAATATGTATGTATGTATGTATGTATGTATGCATGCATGCATGCATGCATGTATGTATGTATTATGTATGTATGTATGTATGTATGTGTGTATGTATGTATGTATGTATGTACGATTGTGCGTGTGCACCACCGTAAACAGTGGGCCACGTGCCTTCGCTATAAATGATGTATACACAAAAAAGTAACAGATATATCAAATAGCTTCAAATACACATCTGCCTGAAGCCTACAGGTTCATAAAGCCAAAATTTATTCGGGTTTTCAAGGTGTTTTGGCTGAGAGTGCATGACTTCTCCATGAATGGAATGCCAATTCTCCGCTCAAAAGTTAAGCCCCCACCCATCCCCAGTTACCACTGGTACTTTTAGTTGAGAATAGTGAAATAACGTAAAATGAAATGCCTTGCCCAACGTCCCTACGCACCGCCCGGTACAAGAATAAAATCCACAACCTACATTTCAACCACGAGGCTATCGGCCTTCATACAATCTAAAGAACTCATCTCTTCTTCCTCAAGCTACAAGACTGTCTCTACAAAGCATCTTTTATATAAGAGAAAGAAATACAACTTCATCTGAAGACTGAGTTTCCATCAGATGGTTCCGATACAAAGTCAGATTTGTATGTCTTGAAGTATCCTTTATCAGCACTTATCTCATTATCTATTATGCTATTCAAATAAGACAATCAATGACTTCACATTCTAAGAAAATATATCGCAGGATTAGTTCAGTCTCTCAGAGTTCAAGTCAAAAACTCATCGAGGTCAAATTTTATATTTCGTGTTGAGAACAGTGGATTGGCTGTCGTGTGAGAACGTCCTAGTCATGCATATTCTCTCAGTATGAACCAACATTTCTTATCTGTTAGTCAGAAAGGAAGTCAGTGCCCATGTCTGTTTTTACACGACTTCCGAGATTGATAGGAGGGAAGAAATTATCCTCACCCTAGAGACTTCACTTGAATACTTGCAACATAGTAGACTTTCCTAAAGGCGCCTAAATTGATTAGTTGGGGATGTTAAGCAGGACGACAGGGTATGTCTACCACTCATGCAGAACATTGAGGAATTTAAACTCAGAATGCAAAATGCTGCAGCAAATTCAGCAAGGCATCTAGTCTGAGATTCTTACAGTTACACCAATCCATCAACCTTGATTTGTACTTTTTTATCGACGCCGAAAATTATAAAAGACAAAGTTGGTCTTGTTAGGATTTGAACTCGGAATGCACTGGGTCGCAAGAGCTCCTCCCAGACATTTTATTTGATGTTCTAACAGCTCTGCTGCCAATTCGCCGCTTGTTCCTAATTGTTCTCTTAATCTGTTGTGTCATTCTAATTATTCTTATTCTCTTAATCTGCCTTTCATCTTATCATTCTAATGCACCAATTTAATAGAACATGTACTTCCAGTCTATTGTTCCATTTTAATATTTCTTGCTCTCTTACTCAGCTGTTTATTCTATCATTCTAATGTACCAGTTCCATACGTCGTTCATCCTCTGTTGTTCCATTTTAGCAATTCTTGTTCTCTTAATCTGCTTGTTATTCGGTCATTCTAATGTACTATTCCGATAAGACATGTTGCCTTAATATGTTTTCTCATTCTAATAATCCATTTCCTTTCAATATTTCTCCTCATATTAATATTCGTTCTCTTAATCTTTCATTCCATCCTAATATGACTCGTTCTTTTAATTTGTTGTACAATTCTAATAAAACGTGTTTCTCTCAATATATTATTCCTTTTAGTGAGACTTTATCTTTCAATCTGTTCTAAATTATCTTTTTTTAGAAATTAGAAATAATTTAATAATTAATCTTGAAGCGGAAACTTCATTGGTTAGGAAGATAAGACATAAAAAGTTAATTGCTTCCAACAATGAAATATTTCTGCGTCTAATTTAAAGTAAAAATAAATAAAAAGAATTATAAATAAAGAATAAATATGCAAGGTTACAAATAAAAACAAATATGTATATAAAAGGAAAATATGAGTCAAAGAAAAATTCTTAATTGTTATTATATTTGTTTTACTAACATATTTTGTTAGTAATGCCTTCTTATAATGTTGATGTTCTTCATGTTATTTTAGACTCACAGGATGGGATAAATGATAAGCAAGTGTGTGTTTCACCAAGCGTAAACTTCTCAGCTGAAAGGGCTGCCTGCCGAGAGCAAAAGCTGCAAGCAGTTAAGTTATATTTGTACTGAAATAGACGTTAAGAAAAGAAAGGTTTCCAGAAGATATGTTAGTCATTTCTCCTGCAATAATCGTAATGTTTGATAAGTTTCCTTAAAATGTGGTTCCGCGGCGAGAATAGCAAATATTTGACTCTGAGGGCAGCTGATCAGGAATAGCTATTTTGCTAACGGTTATTTTCTGTCAGGAATTGGAAATAAAATTATCCTTTTATTTCATTTATAACTCATACCTTGAGGCAATAAATCATCCAAAAGACTGTAGCGCCATCTTGTTTAATAAGCGGAAATTCTAAATACACTTGGACTAACCTAAAGAAAACGACCTGAAAGCATCTGCAATTATTCGACCATCTGAAAATATATTAAAAGAAACTGAAACGAAATATTATTAGCATTGAATTGAATAGAAGCTGTAATTATTATATATTAAACAGATTGGTTCATTGGTGATGTGACGAAGGAAGAAGAGAAACATACAGAGCTTAACTTCTACTATTCATATTCACTACCTCGAAATAATTCAGCCATTTGCATTTATAAGAAAAAGTACAAGGAATTCTGAAAGCGGCAATAAGTTGCAATGGGATAAATATGACTGCAGATATGTGAACTGAAATCAATTATGAATGAAATATTATTAAAAACATTTAGGAGTGGAAATAAACAGCTACCGTTCTTTATTAGTTCTCTCTGCCAATACATCCCTTATTTATATCTTCTATTTTTATATCGCCTCTCTTTCACCTTGACACTTTCATTTCAACATGTTAAAAATACTGCTATACACAATGTTCTAGAGACACAAATAGATCTCTCGTCTCCATATTTCTGGCTGAAAATGATTTTAACATATTTAACAAGTATGTTTTGAGTAGTATCAGTAATACAGTGATTTTAACATAAATGATCAATACTTCGTACAGATAAAATTAGTGGCGGACTGCCTGAATCGTTAGAGCGTCAGGCAAAACACCGTGCAATATTTGGTCAGGCTCTTTACATTCTGAGTTCAAATCCTGCCAACGTCAATTTTGATTTTTATCTCCCAGGGTCGATAGAATAATGACCTTTTTCCTGGAAAACACGTTAGTTCATTACATCGATCAGTACTTGACTGGTAGTTCATTTTATCAAAAAGCAAAGTTGTCTTCTGCCGGGTTTGAAATCATAACGAATACAGCCGGAATAAGCGCCACAATGTATTTGGTCAATCACACAAAATGCCTTGCATTATTTGTTCCGGGTAAGGAGGCGACTTTGCAGAACGGTTAGCATACTGGACGAAATGCTGAGTGGTATTTCGCCTGTCACAACGTTATGAGTTCAAACTCCACCGATGTCGACTTTGCCTTTCCTCCTTCCGGGGTCGATAAATTAAGTATCAGTAAAACACTGGGGTCGATGTAATCGATTATCCCCCTCCCCCAAATTTCAGGCCTTGTGCCTAAATTAGAAAGGATTATATGTTCTGGTTCTTTATATTCTAAGTTCAAACCCTGCTGAGTTCAATTTTGCATTTCATCCTTTCAGAGTCTATAAAATAAGTAGCTGCCAAATACTCTTAAATTCTTCCTGGTTCGTGTTTTTATTCTGCAGTTATTCAGAAGAAACCTGCTGCTCTTGGAGGCTTTGCAAATGCAAATGTGTGTCGTAAGAAGCTTGCTTCCCAACAACATGGTTCCGGATTAAGTACCACTGCGTGGTATCTTCGGCAAGAGTCTTCTACTATAACCTCGGACCGACCAAAGCCTTGTGAGTGGATTTGGAAGACGGAAACTGAAAGAAGCACGTCGTATATGCATATATATGTATGTGTGTGTCTATGTTAGTCTCCCCCCCCCCC
>NC_068985.1:97682870-97687630 GCF_001194135.2 Octopus bimaculoides | reverse complement strand
CCGCCATCACTTGACAACTGACGCTGGTGTGTTTATGTCCCCGTAACTTAGCGGTTCGGCAAAAGAGCCCGATAGAATAAGTACTAGGCTCACAAAGACTACTAAGTCCTGGGCTCAATTTCTTCGACTAAAACTCTTTAAGGCGGTGCTCCAGCATGACTGCAGTCAAATGACTGAAACAAGTAAAAGAATATAAAGATTTTTTTATTGTTTTTTTAAACCTGGGTCAGCTCTCATTAAATAAACCTCTAATCAAAGACGTGGTCATCCAGTCTTCACCCCGGATGCAATTCACCCAGAACTATAATACATTGCGTCCGTCTGTAGTGCGTAATTTGAGGGAGATTTAACTTATTTCCAGCTGATCATCTAACCACACTGAGGCTGCCTACGGGTTTAATGTTGCAAATTGTGGTGCTAGTAAACAACCAGTTATTTATCAATCCAGTAGGAACAAATGCCGTCTCGGTGTGAACTGAACTCAAATTGTGGACTTAATAATAACTATCTCACAAATGCTGTCAATTTACATTCGTGGTGTCAAAATGAAAAGTTGTACGCCATTAGTTCGTTTTTGTCAACAGGTTGGTAAAATAGAAAGATGAAAGCTCCATATTAATTATCGCAATTGTTACGGAAATAATACGCTTCAGGACATGAAGCAGTAGCAATTGATATATTTAAAATGTCATCAACCTATGTACATTATTATCCAGCTTGCAGCTAATTACTTTTCTGATATTGCCCCTGGCAATATCTCTTAGATTATATGTCTATAAAGACATTCAATACATGTATGTATGTATGTATACACACGAGTGTTTACAGCTAAAACTCTGTGATTACAAGAGTGTTTATATCTGTAACTATATGTATCATTTGTATGATGATATATGCTTACATACATATACATAATTGAAAGGTAGATTTGAACATGAGACTGGAACAATGTACGAAGAGATTTCTACATTGTGGGTGTTTTCTAGTATACGTCAATACCATTACTATTTGTTATATTTAGTCATAATTGTACCCTATATTGTCGTTAAAGGGCACAATTGGTCGTATTATAAGAAAAGCTGGAATTCTCAGCTAAAAGAAATAGTTACCCCTTTTTATACCTTTAGAGATGATGTACTGGCTCTCTAGCTGAGATGCTTACTTCTTTGTCATGAATACTCCTTCAAATAGATTTAAACTGTGGAAATTGTTTACCGTTATAAATAGCGGAAAGCATTGTTACTGTTGAGTGCGTCGCGTTGTACATGATCAATTTTCAAACCAGAGAACGGGCGTGGAGAGAAACAGCAAAAGGAAAAAACATCTAATGATTTATAAGTTGACGAATATACCAAAGATCTCTTCAATACAATCTAGATATGGAAATACTACATGGTTAGTCAACAATAAGTAGCAATCAAAATTTTTTTCAAACTAAAGTCTCACTGTCTTAAATAAGATAAGCGCGTAATAGCTGATGTTCGTCTGACTACCATAAGGACAGGGTGGTCACTATTGGACTGCCTTTGGTCTTAAGTCAATTCAAGTAGGGTTGATCTGAATCTAATCAACAGCATCGTCAACAGCAACATGTCACAGTTTTCATCAGAATCGTTTGCAATATGTCTGAAAAGAATATAGAAATTACATGTGCAAAATTGGGTTGCGTGCGTATATACACGTTCGCACATACTTGCAGAAGAGTGCGAGCACACACGTATACACACTTTGGTAACGCAATGACCGATGATCAAACAGTAGCTGACGAAGCAGTAGATGATATTACGAAGAGTTGTTTGCAGAAACATGGAATTTCCTTTATAAGAATGTTATTGTTTGCCTGCCATTGACATTCTCGGTGCAAAGTTTTCCCGCTTCTTTTCTGTTTTCTATAAATTTCAAACCCGTGTATTAATTTTCAAGAAATATTTGTAGAAATTTTTGAAAGTGAGAAAATCCTGAATAGAGAAATGGAACTTTCTTCAAAGAAAAAAATGCTAATTTGGAACTCTAAACTTTTCAACTATTTCTATTATGACGTGATAATAGTCAGATTTTTATAATAAATGGTCTGACGTCATAAAGGCCTAATTTGCTTTACAAAGGCATCCTCATCATGTTTATATTTCATTTCATATCTTCAGCGATTCAGCTAATACCAACGTTGGAATCATATAAGCTGTGTCTTATTTATTAACTCTAGCACATTATTGATGAGATAGTCTCTTGTCTGTACTACACGTAAAAAGAACAAATGATGGACAAAAATCACTATACACGCATTAGACATTCTTTATTCATGAAGTATAATCTTAAAAGCTAAATAGCATAATTTCCCGCTAAGCGTTCTGATTTCAGATTTTTCTCTTGGCAAACATATACAAAACGGTACAAGCAGCTGTGCGCCTGCCTTATCAGATATGTAAGTACACGTCATACATGAAAATTTTAAAAATTAAATCGTACGATATCCGGCTAAGAGTTCAGTAAGTACAGGTTTTTCTCTTGTAGAACACTCACATGCCAGCTTGTACATGTATGTAAATGTACGCTATACATTGGAATCTTAAAAACCGAATCGTTTGATATCCTGGAATGGATTTTGTGCAGAATTTGCTCTTAATGTATGTATACACCACAACATATTTTTAGAGGAAGAAAAAAAAGAAAAAGAAAACTTTAAAAGTAGAAAGGATCAAATAATCGAGAAAAACATCCATAATTACCTCACTAAGGAAACAAAAAAAAGAACAAAGGTGGGATTAGGCAACAGGAGATAGATGGGGTAACGAACATAATTGCAAAGGCGTAGCCGCGGAGAATGGCCAGTAACACTCGATGCAAGAGCCATCTCACCTCGCGGACATAATTTCAAAGGCGTGGCCGCGGAGAATGGCCAGTAACGCTCGATGCAAGAGCCATCCCACCTCGCGGTCTTCATTTCTCAGATGGACCTCAGTTATCCCGATTTTAAGGAGAAAAGATGGAGAAGAAAAGATGTTAAATTTTTTTTTTTAATTTAATACCTGCATACGATCGTTTCGAATATAATATTAACATGTAAATAACATGGTAGAATAATTAGACATTAATTAAATTAAATTAAATTAATTACATATTAAATCTTATTCTATTTTTTATTATTTATAAAAAATATAGTCAACCTACTAAATACCGATAATTATAGATTTTTTTTTTAAAACATTCTTACGACTTTGTCTCCGCTTTATTTCCCCTACATTGTTAATTTCTTAGCCTTTCGAATACCTTACATTTTCATTTTACTGGAACAGTCTTTTTATTTGTTGTCAATATTTTTAGCCACAGCAAGTATTTACTATCTTAATTCTGTATTATTAACAACTATACTTCTATTTTTATTTCTTTATCTTATATTTAATTCACACAAATGAATATAAGTTTCTACACTAAAAATTTTTTTTTCCATAATATAGAGCTATTCTCTAATAACTCTATTCTTTCCGTTTGCATGCAAGTAGCCTAATAAAAACTATATTAACTAGTTTTTATTTTTATTCTCGCACAAAAATGTCTTTTTTCTTAAAAATAACTTCTGTAAATATACACCATACCTTATATTGCTTATATATTACTTATATCTGACAAGTCATATCCTAATTCAAACATTACTATGCTGTCCCATTGGACATCTCTATATTACTTCCTTGATAAATGCTTTATTTGGATTGTATATTACTTTACTTATTTTTATATAGAGGGAGTGTTTCTTAAGCATTTTTCACTTATATTTTCAAATAACCGTTAGCCGCGTCAGTTTTAGTTTTTTCACAACTAGACTCAACAACACTTTATTTAGTATGCTCTTAATCTTTTATAAGGATAAAATATGTATATCCGAATATGCTATGCAACCTACCAGGACCGGGAATCGAAACTACAACCTTTCGTCATGAGTGCAGCACCCTAACCACTAGACCATGCACATTCACCAGCATGATGTGTCCTTTTCTTTTTTTCTACTCTAGGCACAAGGCCCGAAATTTTGGGGGATGGGGCCAGTCGGTTAGATCGATTCCAGTACGCAACTGGTACTTAATTTATCGACCCCGAAAGGATGAAAGGCAAAGTTAGCCTCAGCGGTATTTGAACTCAGAACGTAAAGACAGACGAAATACCGCTAAGCATATCACCCAGCGTGTTAAAGTTTCTGCCAGCTCGCTGCGTTACTGGCATGATATGTTAAGAAGAAAAGTTGATAGCAGAGAACGGGAAGACATTTTCATTTAATTTGATAGTGAAAAATCTATGATAGTTTTGAAATAGAATTTAAGTTGTATTCATTTTGGAAGTTGTAATAATTGATTTTGATTCTGTTTAAATATTCGACTTTGTGTGGATTTAAGATTGAATATACGAGTTATCTATCTATAAATATCCTTAATAATTTTCTCGTATCAGCTATAATTTTACTAAATGCTGTGATTTGCATTGATTCATTCACCAATTTCTGTTTTTATAAACAAGATACACTTTAAGAGGAGGTAAGCTGTAGTGTCCTTTATGTTGCTATATAAAACTGTATTTACACATTGTATTTACAATCCACGTAATTTACAACGATGTCTTTCGTATTATCCGCCCTTTATTTAGTTGTTTCTTTATTAATTTTTTTTTTCCACATTTGACTGTTTTGCAAAATTATCAGAAAGCCGGAAAAAATGTTTTGCTGTATTTCTTCCAGTTCTTTACAGCCTGAGTTCGAATCCTACTGAGATGAA
>NC_068985.1:97681006-97682623 GCF_001194135.2 Octopus bimaculoides | reverse complement strand
TATATATATATATATATATATATATATTCATATATATGAATTCTGCCTCTTTGAATCGAGTTGTATCGACATTCGATAACTTTCCTCTGGTTACCAGAAGAACGTCTTAAGCACTACTTTGTGTAAACTGTAAATGCGATGCGTCTACGCTCGACAATGTTTACACAGCGATGTAGATTTAATATCAAATTCGCGGTGATGGTGGAGACCTGGTTAATGAATACGCGCGGCCAACTTTGCAATTGATTAACGCCATGGTGAGCGAGGAGCTGGGGGATCAGGAGGAGGAGAATAGGAGGAGGAGGAGAAGGAAAAGGAGAAGAATAAGTGTTTATCGGACTTATACGGCCTCACTGTCGTTTTGTCTAGAATAACTTATAGCACGTCACTCAGTAAAGATTCAAGTGTAGAAATGATTCTAAGAGAAGATCGATCGAACAGTTTCTAAATTATAAGAAACTAGGTCAAAAACGGAAGCTTTTAAAACGTTTCTATACTTACGTAGTTTTAATTTCATCCAAAAGTTCAATAAAATATACCGATAGTTATATTTATTCATCTGTTTTGCTACCCATCTACCTATGTATATATATATATATATATATTTATATATGTATTAATATTTAGCAGAAGCAACAGAGTGAATCAAGGTCCAAGAGTTTCGTGCGTTGGCACTTATCAAGTGGTCGAAGGCCCAACATTCTGAGTTCTTTTACAGGGCTTAGAAAAACTGAAGGACCGCTCCAATGAGTGTGTGAATCTGAGAGCGGAACATGTTGAATAAAATCATAATTGACTTATCCTCCTGTATTTTCTTTTACCCAAAGCCAGGAACTTTTCAGCACCCCTCGTGTGTGTTTATAAATATAAGCAAATGATAAACGGATCTTCGTTCGTTATCAACTGAACGGATCTACTCACTGGATTAAGAGGTTGAGTATTTCAACAACCACTTTTACCTCTGTCGTAATTCTCAGTCAAAATCAGCGTCAGACTGTGTGAGACCATATATATGAAATTACAGAGAAGTTTGTTATAAAGTCCAACAGAAAGAGGAGTGAAAAGAACTGTAAACTTAGGAGACAAAAACACCAAAAACTTATGAATGATTTCATTGGCTCAACTTAACACAAAAGCAAACGATTGCCCAAAGAAGAAAATGGATTTTCTGTGTATAGTAGGCTTTACTTAGATAAATATACAATTGAAAGTATGTTTCAACATTTGCTATGAGTAGTTCAAGTCACTAAGGAGCGCGTGTGCTATGAAAACTTCCGGTTGTATTTATAAAGTTAGTGCATTCATTATTCAACAGTCTGGTGAGTTTTTGAAAGATTTTTCAATGGCTGCTTTGGTTTTGTTCCCGTGTAAACAGGTTATTGAACTGAGTGTCGACATAGATTGACGCCAATGTTGTTTCTCAGGGACGAAAACAACTGGAGCACTGTTGTTTAACATTGTCAGTCCACAATTTATTCAATGAAGTCTCTATAAAATGTCATTTTAACATATTCCGTCCTTTCATATCAGAGTTTTCAATACGACATATGAGATTTAAATACTAACTCGCGTGTAAAGAACTAACAGAGCTGTTCTCATTCATCCGGGCACATTTTC
>NC_068985.1:97677528-97678278 GCF_001194135.2 Octopus bimaculoides | reverse complement strand
TGTGTGTGTGTGTGTGTGTGTGTGTGTGTGTGTGTGTGTCCAACTTCTGAAGCCTCCTTTCTTTGTATGTATCTCCCACCTCTCCTCCACTCCCACCACAGTGCTGATCTGTTAGTTTTACCATTGTACTCCTTTTTCATGTTCCTCATTGTAAGATTTCTCTGCTTCCAGTTCTCTTCCCTTCTTCTTATCTTTCGTACCACTTTCACGTCAAAGTTACGTACTAGTTCTCTCCCTTCTCTCTTTCCCTCTGCTTCTCTTTCTCCCTAACTTTCTATCTATCTTTCTCACTATTACATACTTGCACAATTTCGTATCTCTCTGCACTTCGATATTCGACCGCCTTTTTCGTCCCCTGTCCATCTATAAATCAGTTGTAGGCGGACAGTTTCAGCAGAAATCGTCATTAATGTAGATCTATCACTGATTATGTTGGTACACGTGTCAGCTTCTGGAATTGACATTTCAGCTGACTCAATTAATTCAAGCGATAAGACGAATTTTGAAGATGCAGTTCCAAACATTGTCTTCTCTTTTACAAGTAATTGGCAACCAAGTATGTTTCTATCGATAATTTCGCAGAAGTTTCACAGAGGACTATCCATATCCACAGATATTAATCTAGTTTATAAATGGGATTCACGTCATTCGAGTTGATTCTCCAGGGCTTCCAGATCCTTACAAGGAAAAAGAGCTCTGCACCACTGTTAGAACGGAGATTGCTCAAGATTTTGTGGTGCCCCCCCACCC
>NC_068985.1:97675629-97676871 GCF_001194135.2 Octopus bimaculoides | reverse complement strand
GGTTTATGTGCATATACATATATATATATATATATATATATGGAAACGTTTACACATACATATATACTGGTATATGTGTGTGCGTGGGTGTGTACGTGGGTGTGTGTGTATACATACATACACACATATATGTATGTATATATGTATGTATGTATGTATGTATGCATGTATGTATGTATGCATGCGTATCTATATGTATATATGTATTAAGAAATAATATACGTATGTGCGCATGTTTTAGAAGGTTTTACAATATAAAAAAGGTTTTCCTCTGTTCATTGCATACAAAAGTATCGAGTGTAAATATTGGGTTTAATAAACCAGTTCTATGAATGGGTTTCCCTTAGCGTATCTAATCTTATAACAATTTGTACATATGTATGTTTAAGTTTGTCTTTGTGTATGCATGTGTGACTGCACACATAAATATTTACAAATATAAAGAGGATGTGTTTGTGCGCATGTTTGTGTATATGAAAGAGCATATTTGTGTATATCTTTATATGCATATTTCCGAAGGCGCGCGCACACACATACACACACACACAATCCATATTGTGGCCCGACTACATTCGCTACACATCTGTACAATATGTTTATGGACAGAAAAATATGGTAATATTATACGAACGTACGTACCAATTCCTGTTTCAATTGGTCGCCAGCAACAATTTATCGTCTGTAACTATTTACGACACATTGCATATAAACCCACTAGTATTACGAGTTGAAGTAAACCCGATGGGCAAATTTGGGCAAAGTTATCCTGGCAGTTGGATATACATATATGTGCGCGCGTGTGTGTGCGTGTGTGTGATTGCGTGTGTGTGATTGCGCGCGTGCGTGATGTGTGCGTGTGTTTGCGTACGCCATGACTGACTGCTAGCTCCAAAAATCCTTTTATTCTCTCTCTCTGTTTATTATCTCGTGTTCCTTTCTGTTGAAGAGCGTAGGCTCGAAACGTAAAAGACTTTCTCACCTTCCCGAGCGTTAAACTAATACGCCTGTTTGTTGTTTATACATCTGTCTTCGTCTTTTGTTTTTTCTGTAAATTTCATCTATACGCACACACATTATCTCCCTTTTTGGTTGTTTCCAAACTTTTATTTTCGTTTATCTATTATTAATTTTACTCGCGTCTCTACCTTAGTAGAAACTGCTGGATAAAGAAATCAAACTACATAAACAAACGGCACCAAAACCTTTCAGAAATTAAATAACACTAACATATTTTTATTTTAT
>NC_068985.1:97674540-97675588 GCF_001194135.2 Octopus bimaculoides | reverse complement strand
TATATATTATACATACATATTAACACTATACAGTATACTTACATATATACATACATCTATACACCGAATTAAAACAATAGGAATATTAACGGAAGGCCGGAATTTAAGAGAAGAGAAAACCAAAAGGTCTCATGCTATTCATTTAAAAATTCCTGAGTCGAACTCATTATTATTATTAGCTCTGCCTTTGAAATTATTTTGAATAGGGAATTTGTTAACTTTGGTTTGTATTTGATAAAGATAAACTATTCATTACTGTTACTAAATTTTCTACAGCCACCTCCACATTTCATGACAACCATTAGGATCGATCAGGTACCAGACAAGTGTTCTGGATGATTTTTCCGTTTTTTTTTTTTTTGTTTTTCTTCTTTACATAATTTTTGAGAGCGGTCGGTTTCATTTTTAGTATTCTCTGTTGTGTGAGCAGTCGAGTTTATTTCAGATATCTCACCGTTTGTACTCACGTCCATCCTACCAGCAATTCCATCTCTGGAACATCTCATCACCTTACTCTTAGCTATATTCATTTTCAATCTGGTAGACGGAAACTGTATGGAAGCCTATCGTATATATATATATATATGTATGTATGTGCGTATGTATGTGTGTGTCTTTGTGCTTATGTTTGTCCTTCAACACCCACATGGGGGTTCGTTATGTACGTCCCCGTAACTTAGAGGTTCTGTAAGAGACACCGACAGAGTAAATACTAAACTTGAAATATGTACTGGCATGAATGTATTCGAGGTGGTGGCACAGCAGAGCCACAGTCCTAGGTCTGTGTATGTATATATTTAAATGGTTTCCTAGATAAACATGTACTTAATTTTAGAAGCTTCGGGGAAGCTGTAAAGTAATGGTAGAACACATAGCATTGAGCGTTGAGTGCATTGCATCTTGCTGCAGAAACAGCTGCAAGCTAAAGACGTTGATTACGTAATCCCCGCTCCTTTGTGATTTATTTATTCTCATATTTATGCGTGTTCGTGTGTGTATATATATATATATATATACATATATATATATATATATATATATATATATA
>NC_068985.1:97669910-97670848 GCF_001194135.2 Octopus bimaculoides | reverse complement strand
AAAGGACATATTAAGTATGTCTACCTGTTGGAAATAAAAGTCAAAATTTATTTTCTTTTGTAATGCTTAGTGTAACGTTATGCAATAACTCTATTTTATAAACGTTACAAACAGCTAAGCCCGGTTTCACCTGGTCGGTTTGGATGATGTGTCTGTAAAACCTGCTCTGTGTTAGCATTCGACTTGTTTGGGCACTCTTACGTTAAGAAACAAATTTAGAATGACTTTTTTCTGTCAAAGCGCTAAAAATAACTGACCAACAAAAAAAAAACAAGATTCAACCAAATCAAAAAATAAACCCAAATACTAATCGAACAAAGATGAACCATCCCACCTACACTGCACGCGCACACGCACACACACACATTCACATACTCCCTTTTACATACACACACATATATTCACGCAAAGTTGAAACGCTCACCTCTTCCTTCCTTATTCATCTATCACCCCTTCTTTTCTCCTTCATAAACACAAGAGTATTATTATAGTAAATTATCTCGGTAACCATGGGAGCTATGAAAATATATGACATCACCCCTTCCTTCCTTATTCATCTATCACCCCAGAGTATTATTATTGTAGCTTATCTCGGTAACCATGGGAGCTATGATAAAATACAAAGCCAAGCATCTCCACCGGATCATTCTACATATCTGTGTAATTTTTCGTGCAATTCCACCAAGCCGTTTGACCGTGAATCCCAAGACAAGAAAGAATCGCCCATGTCAAATTTATATGTATAGATGGTAAGCCTACGTGTGCCTACATAAGCCTACGTGTGCCTACATGAGCCTACGTGTACCTACATAAGCCTACGTGTACCTGCATAAGCGTACGTGTGCCTACATGAGCCTACGTGTACCTACATGAGCCTACGTGTACCTACATAAGCCTACGTGTGCCTACATGAGCCTACGTGTACCTACATGAGCCTA
>NC_068985.1:97663301-97669900 GCF_001194135.2 Octopus bimaculoides | reverse complement strand
GTACCTACATGAGCCTACGTGTACCTACATAAGCCTACGTGTGCCTACATGAGCCTACGTGTACCTACATAAGCCTACGTGTGCCTACATGAGCCTACGTGTGCCTACATGAGCCTACGTTAGCCGCATCATGCACTTTCAAGATTGATTTGAGCCCCTAAATTAGAGTATAATTAAACAAAATGGACGTCAGCATACTACTTATATATCTTTTATGGACTACAACCGAACATCACACACAGTATGTCTACCTTGGTCCAAGTCAGTGACAAAATTTAACACTCAAATAGCGTAGAATCCCGTTGTTTCTCTCATCACCTCTCATCTCAGTTGTTGCTGTTGTTAATGGTGGTGGTTTTTCTATTTATCTCCAGTTAAGACTTAAGTTACCAGACCGATGATCAAAAGCGTTCTAGCTGCAGCAATCCTTACTACGACGACATTATCCAATGTCGCCTTTGCGTACTAATACAGTAAAGTTTGCATTATGAAGCAGATTTGGCTGTTGTTCCTACCTGTACTTGATTAGTGCTTTAGTTTGTCGACGCTGAAAGAGTGAAAGTCAAGATGAGATTTGAGCTTGGAATGTAAAGAGCCGGAATAACTACCGCTCAACAGCTATCAATTCTCCCATTTGTTATTATTATTATTATCATTATTATTATTATTATTATTATTATTATTATTATTATTATTATTATTATTATTATTAAGAAGAAGAAGGAGGAGGAGGTGCATGAGGAGGAGGAGTAGAAGAAGAAGAAGAAGAAGAAGAAGAAGAAGAAGAAGAAGAAGAAGAAGAAGAAGAAGAAGAAGAAGAGTTTCTTTTTATACCTGTATTTACGAGAAGGGCGCATTCATACAACAACAATGTATATATGGAGGTTAAAAAAACATGCGTATTAGACAAACATGATACAGAAATAAGGCGAGGAGCGAAGCTGTTATGTAACTCAGAGGAAATGATTTGAAAATTTGTAGTAACAAAGTAAATACACAGAAATAAATGATCACAGAAAAACACAAATTATCTAAAATACGATATGATTTTAAATTTTAGCACAACCAGACTGGAACAGAGCACCCCGCAGTCCTACACTTTACGCTCTTTCATCCAGGTACTGATACTGAAAAATATTGATTTCAGACGAGCTTCTGTGCATTTTGGTTGTTGGGGCGTGCAAGAAAGGGGCTATATCTTGGCTGCTGTTTGAGTACAGCATATTGTAAAATTTATAGATTACTCTTGCAAGCGACTTGTTTCTGATGTGCTACGTATAGCGGGATCCAATCTGATCGTACATATTCAGACTGACTTCTCATATTGTTCTTTGCACATTGTCTGCTTAGTTTATTGGTCATTTGCTTTCCATCAAAACCCTATGAAAAAAAATCATGTTGGTATCATGAACCCGGTCCGTGAAAATTTTGGTCGTTTTTCCGTTAAGCTCATATTCCTTGTTGGGGAGTTTTTATCTTTGAAATTTTCTCCAGCAGTTTGCCCTTCTAGCTGATCTTCCCCATCATCATGTAACAGCAAGGGAGTATTGCTGATAGAAAAGCCTTGTCGTTTGCATCTTGAGCCCAGAGAAACGGGGATTTTTATGGTCACCTTAAGTTACAGTCGGAGTCGTGACTAGTTATGCTAATGAGATGACAGGCACCGAAACTGTGGCCGATAGGGTTCTGGAAACTCAAACCTATGGTTCTCCTCTGTCTTCCCTTCTTCGCTACACCAGCTCTTCAGGAGAAAATTTCTCGAGTGGCTCTTACTCTCATGAAAACCATAGCTTTCGTCTCTGATCTCTCAACTGAGCACAACTTCGATATAACTCTGTAATTTTTCACTGGTTGTAAGTCCATACTAACCGCCCCACGATCAACTGTCTTGTCTCGTTAACTCTGCTCTGAATCCTCGTCCATAATGCGACGACATTACGATGAACCAATGGTCATTACCTTAGCCCTTGACCCTGACTGTCACCTTTGCATTTTTTTATGGCCCAAATATTGTAGAAGAAATGTATGTGTGAGTGTGTACCCCATGCTGTGGCTTCGATTCTACGCTTAAGACAGAGTTCCGTAGGCCTTATTGCATCAAATAGCGAATACTTATCTTCTCATCGCGGATAGACTCTCTTCCAGTTAGTTTTTTTTGAGAGCAAATGAAAATTCCCACCATTTTCAAGTTTGTGTGCGTGCGTGTGTGTGTGTGTGTGTGTGTGTGTGTGTGTGTGTGTGTGTGTGTGTGTGTGTGTGTGTGTGTGTGTGCGTGTGATTAAAAAATTTCCTGTTCCAGAGAATATTCCCAGGTTACTTTCTGTTGCTTGAATCCGATCATATCCAGGTTCTTTCTTGGTCTGCGAACACAGGTGAAAGTGTTCAAAAATAGTTTCTTACCTTCTGGTTTTGCGTGGTATGTGTTCGTTTATGTATAATGCTTTGTGATCGATGTTGTTTTCTTTGCCGAAAAACTGCTAGCGTTGCTCATACTAGCAGCGTTTTCAATGAAAATATCATTAATTTTCTTGTTTTCTTTGATAACGTATTTGTCTTTCACTACAATATTTTCTTGTTCATCTCTTGTTTAGTTTGCCAGTGGTAGTTTTGTTTTGAACTTTTCCTTTTAAAGAGTATTTGTGTACAAATGAAATTTTTTTTTAAATCTAATATTACATGCTTTTGTACGTGGTAGAATGCAGTGTTTTTAAGATCGTCTTGCAAAACACGTCTAACTAGGTCAGTGGTGAACAATAATAATGATAACAGCGACAACAGCAACAACAACAACAATGATAATACTATCAATCTTTTCTTTATTTACCCCTGTGGGCAATTACATTCAATTTCCTTCAAACTTAAAATTACCTGAAACGTTATATATTAAAGGATCGCGGGCTATGAAAACGTGTGAAAATGAAGAACAAGGTATATTTTCAAAACCGTGGAGTGGGTCAGGGACGTTATGCAAAGAAGACACTTCAAAATCTTTGTGTGAAAATAAGGACATATCATAAATAACAACCTACATAAAAGTAAGTGTTTTAAAAGCACATACAGAAACATTAATGGTTACCCACCCACACACTTTCAAAACACTTTGGTGACATTTTCGTCAAATATCTATCATTTAAGTGTCTCCTGTATTTTAGCCCTATTTATCCTTTTACTTGCGATTATACTACTCTCTCCTTTGTCCCTCAACCCGTTTGCTCCGTCTAGGAAGTTATTTGAATAGTTTGTCGTTGCCATTCTCTTTCTTTCATTTTGCGTATGTTTAGATCTGGCTCGCCCTTCCTTTTCTGTTGTACCTTTATCTTCCCTTTTTTCGGTTATTTTCCATTCATTTCCGGCTTCCATTATTTCATAAAGTCAGAAGAGAGAGTTAGGAAACTATTAATTGAGGGAAGAGACGGTTCTCAATCGTTAGCTTCTGTGACCAAGGGCAAAACGGATTTTCTGTAAACCAGTTTGTCCTTACTATTGGTACTACTGTTCATCACTCTACTTCTCCTTCTCCCTCTCCATGTTACTGCTATTCATGGTCAGAAAAAGGGATCATTCAGGCTCCCGTTAGATTCTGCTAGAAAGGGAGCAGGATAATCTCCGCTTGTTACAGACCTTTGAGCGATCGTGCTTTCAGAACTGCAGTATCTTCTGGGAACTGTTGCCGCACTTTCTACCTTTCTCTTTCTATTTTAACTGTTCCCGCAACCAGAAAAATATCCTGTGGTTTTTGCTACAATAGATACGGCAACTCGGCTTCCGTCCTTCTACTGCAAGTCTCATCGCTTTTCCTTCCGCATTTATAACTGAAAAGAGGTCTGGAGTAGCCTTGTGATTTTCGGATGACATAAGGACTTTGTCTACCGAAACCTTCGCCCAGCTACAGGCCATTCTTCGTTACATCAGCTTTCACTACCTGCTCATAGTGGGCCATGGAGTTTACGACGACCTAAGTGAAGTCATCGTTATTAACAACATCCTTGACTTTGATTGCTGTGTTTGTTATCGCCCATGTTCTGCAGCACAAGTATATGGGCAGATGTGTATCACACTTCCACAAGTTGTTTGCTTGCTGGAATCTCATTCTTGAATGAGAGAAAATAAAGGATAGATATAAATTGAGGTGCTGCAGGATGATAAGGTAATAGAAAGAGAAATGAAAGGGAAAGTCTTCAATGGGTAGAAGAGAACAGTTAAGAAGGCACTCTGAACAAAACTAAATGGAGGCAGTTTCATGAAGGTACTCAACACACGGACCATGCCAGTACTAGGAAACAGTGTTCCTTTTCTAAAATGGACAAGGACAGCGCTATAGGAACTGGTTAGAAGGATTAAAATACTGGTCACAGTTCACAATACAAAAACTAATATTAACATGCCGAGCTTACCAAGAAAGAAAAAATATGGCAGACGTTTGTTAAACTCAGAAGACACTATCAGTACTGCGTTATTTGATTTGAAAACAAATGCTGTGCTTAGTGAAGAGTGAATATAGTCTGCAGTCAAGATCACTGAAATTCACTGAAATAGTAACGAAATTCTAGAATAGATAGAAGAATGACAGGACAAATAGTTGGAAAAAGAAGGAATTACATGGACAATTCATGCATTCATGCAATAAACCGAGGATGCTAGAAGTCATGAACGCTGGTTGTGACTGACAGATGGAGACCTGATTTTAGTTGGATTATACCAAACAGTTGGAGTTTCTGATTCCTGAGATGGAAAGAAAATTGGCGGGCGGGAGCACTAGATTAAACTAAGCCAATGTTTAGCTCATATTTTATGTTATCGATCCCAAAATTATTAAAAAAAAAGGCACCCAAAAGAGATTTGAGCTTATGATATAAAGAACTCTAAGTAAAAACTGCAATGCATTCAATCCGGCACGCTTTTCAAGTTCCTCTGCACGTGATTTAAAAATAATATTAATATATTCTTCACTGTTTGTCTATTGCTAACTATATTATTAGGTCATCAAAGAGTATTTTGTTAACCTACTCTTGTTTGAATGAACCGAGTGTTTCTGTAGCATAACTAAGCTCAGTTCCAAATGACTTGGGTATAAGCAATGTTTTTATTGTCATGATTGTATTCGGTATAAACTATATGTAGGGTGGAACAGTGCTTATTTTGCTCATTGTTTTTATATATAAAAGTCCTTGAACTATACAAATATATATGTGTATATATACAGAAATATGCACGTAAAACGCTCATAAAACCTTTTTTATTCTTGTTATTATTTCCAATCGATAGAGAGCTACAAAAGTGACTCCAAGGAGTACGGTTTTATGCATGCCACTTATCAAATTTATACGTGCCTTTATAAAGCTTCATGGCTACAGCTATCACGTCGTTGATGAAAATAATGAAGATGATGGCAATAATGAAATGAGCAATAATTCCACCACCACTACCACCACGGTCTCCAGAACAAACCTCTAGCAATTGCTAGTGAAATATCTTTGTGCCTAGTATTAGATATACATGAATCAAACACCTCGTCTCCTAATATAAACAAAGGAAACAGGTGAGATGAAATCATTTCTTTAAAACGACAAGTTACCCCGCCTCAGGAAAATAACGAAGGAAATGAAAAATTAGATTCTTCGAAAATCAAAGAAGCAGAATCAACCTCAGCGGTATTTGAACTCGGAACGTGAAGACAGACGAAATGCCGCTGAGCATTTTGCCGAGCATGCTAACAATTCTGCCAGCTCGCCGCTTTCAGAATACGAACTATTGAACCATTGAACGACTCTTTTGTGCAGCATAAGGAAATATAAAAGAGTTTTCGTGTGTGTGTGTGTGTGTGTGTGTGTGTGTGTGTGTATGCATTAGAGCAGATTGATATGAATATATTTTGCGTTGTCAGACAAATAAATGATTAGCTAGAATTTAATGCAACTATTATCTCGTTCTTAACTGGACTAATTATATATTTACGATGTGTAGCTGTGAATTTGTCTGCCCTGTACGGGAGCAACCAGTGGAATAATTGAAGAAAAATGATCCTAGAACATTGTGTCTACTTGACAGTCAATGTTAGGATTTTAATGGGGATCAATAAGGGTGAAATACGTTATTAACTAATTAGTTTTAATGAGGAAGTAATGCGTATTTATTAATCCCAACAAAGCAAATATTTTGTAAATAATATATTTTGTTTAATCAACTAAGTAAATTTATATTGTACTTGTAACCACCATAAAGAAAAGATATACCTTTGTCGTTAATTGGCGTCCATTAAGTAAATGCATATGTTAGCGAGACAAAGAGAAACTGCATGGAATTGTTAATGTGGCAAAAAAGAGGTCTTTAGCTAAATGAGAGATCAGTTTACATTGTATAATCTATAAGAACATCGTTGTAGCTGTGGTTGAGATTTTAATGCCCTTTAAGTGCCACTATTTTTCTCTATTTTGTAATACACAAACAGAGACTCATTCGTGTACGCATAAATATGTGGATGTGCGTGTGTACGTATATATATATATATATATATATATATATATATATACACTTTTACTCTTTTACTTGTTTCAGTCATTTGACTGCGGCCATGCTGGAGCACCGCCTTTACTCGAGCA
>NC_068985.1:97660450-97662200 GCF_001194135.2 Octopus bimaculoides | reverse complement strand
ATTTATTAATTTTTGCCCTCCCTCATACATGTGACGTAACATTCTCGACTATCCTCTGATAACTGCCAACCTTAATTTCCTTGATTCTCACCGTCCCTGTCATTCTTCTCCCACTCAGTGTAATATCTAATTCTCTGTATTTCTAAACCTCCATCTCCTCCCCTCTCTCTTTCACTCCCTCTCACTCTCTCTCTCCTTCTCTTTCTATCGTCTCGCCCACCTTATTGTTTACACATCATTTCTACCTCCCTTTCTCAAGTTCTATTTTCACCCCATTGTGTATGTGTGTGTGTGTCTGTGTGAGGCTTTTTTTTTTTTTTACTTTTCTTTTTCATTGGTTTTTCACCAGAAAACCATTATTGAATATTAATTTCCCATCTAACCCTCACCACAACATTCATCACTACCCCTAAATCTCATCCAAATCTAACCCCTTTTCTCCTCTAGTTATATATGACTCATACACGCTACACTTATGTTACATCTTCAACCGTACTAGAATATTGAAGTTCGCTTACATGCAACCAAAAGCTATGCTTCGGATCCAAATATTTCATTAGCTGTGACTTCCTCTGAAGCTTACATAGGAAGAAGTTCAACTCATGCATGACCACTAAATGGTTGAGACTGAAAGATATGTGTTTATTGAGCGATGAATCCTTTTTAGAGAACGGCTGAATATAAAGCATTTGTTTTGATTGGAAAATTTAATCCTAGTTAGTTTATGTTGCTTTGATTCATCCAGCATCTCTGTTAGTGATGTGTAACTGAAGCTTCCAAGCAGTATTAATATTAGTTACAAATTTTGGCATAAGGCCAGCAAGTTCGGAAGCGAGTGTAAGCCGGTTGCATGGACCCCAGTTCTTAACTGGTATTTATTTTATCGTTCCTGAAAGGATAGAAGGTTAAGCTGACCTCCAGTAGACTTTGAACTCAGATCGTAAAAACAGACGAAATATCGCTAAGCGTTTGGCTCAGCATTCTAACGATATTACCAGCTCGCCGCTTTTCCAGCAGTATAAATATTACGGGCATATGGCGTAGTGGTTAAGAGCGCGGGCTACTAACCCCAAGGTTCCGAGTTCGATTCACGGCAGCGACCTGATTACTAATAGTAATAATAATAATAATATAATAATAGTAACATCGTTAGGAATGAGAACTCAGGTTCGAAATTTCCCCAAGACACCTGACGAAGGCTGGAGGGTATATCAGCCGAAACGTTGTGTTAACAACAAACAAGATGAGGACAAATATCCGTCAAATGTAAATAATGTAAATAATGTTAATAATTCCTCATCTCTTAAATATAGAACTGTAGTATAAATATTATTTTTAATTATAGGTACAAGGCCTGAAACTTGGGGATAGGGAGTAAGTCGAATACATCTGGTACTTATTTTATCGACCCTGAGAGGATAAAAAGCAAAGTTGACCTCGACGGAATTTGAACTCAGAAAGTGAAGACGGACGAAATGCCGCTAAGCATTTTGCCCGGCGTGGTAACGATTCTGCCAGATTGCCGCCTTAGCGGCAGTATTAATATTAAAAACTTTTGGCATTCGGTTATAAATTAGAGACTGCCTTTAGCAATCAAATTGTCTCATTACTCACTAATGGTGTTTTATTGCACTAGTCAATTACTGAGGATCTGACCTCTTTTAAATAAGCAATTCTACTTTTCAGAGTTAGTTATATAACTATTAGCAGTTTAAGGTCTTTTCGTTTTGTTCTTTATATATATATATAT
>NC_068985.1:97656064-97660382 GCF_001194135.2 Octopus bimaculoides | reverse complement strand
TATATATTGAAGCCAATATCAATTTTTAGGTCTTTGAGTCTACGATATCAGAACATTCAGAGAAAGAAGCAAAGGCGTTCAATATTCATCAGTGTACCAACTCGGTTAAAGCTTGTACTATTGACTGTATCATCAATCCTCTGTTACTGAGAATTTCTACACGCTCATTCTATAGACACTATTACCATTACCGCAGGAGATTTTGCTCTTAAGACGTCACGCTGATAGAATCCCTTATCGACAAAAGAAATTATTTTGTGCTCATTTATCTGCTCTTGGCGCACTAACATTATATACAGTCATTCACGTCACAAAATCCCCTCTGAATAATTATCACCTTCCTCAATGGTTTATTATTATTTTCATATGGGAAGACAGCGAGTTGGCAGAATCGTTAGCACGCCGGGCGAAATGCTGAGCGGTATTTCGTGTTTTTACGTTCTGAGTTCAAATTCTGCTGAGGTCGACTTTGCCTTTCATCCTTTCGGAGTCGATAAATTAAGTACCAGTTGCGTATTGAGGTCGATCTAATCGACTGGCCCCCCCTACCCCGCAATTTTGGGCTTTGTGCCTAGAATAGAAAAAAATATGTACGAGTACCAGTTAATCACTGCAATCAATGTAATTGACTCCTACCTCCCCTGGAATTGCTGTCTTGCGCCAAAAATTGTAACCAATGGGTGTATTCACTCTAAAAATATATAAGTATAATTAAAAAGCGAGTAAATTTATGTGGATCGGACCAAAAATAATTGCCTGAAGTAAAAAAGAAGTGCTGGAATAATGAGACAACTTAGAAATCCTAGTCTGAAAGGATCCTCTGTTTGAACGATGAACCTTGCAATTTGCCAAAAAATATGCATGTTACCAATTACACTGCAGATTGTTTTTTTTATATAACTCGGTAAATTTACTTTCAAATAATTCTAGAGCTTTAGAAAAAGCTGTAATTTGAAATAACCTCGTGTATTATATATAAAAAAAATTTCACTCGTATTTATCACTATTGTTTGATTAAAAAACATAAAACGGTGGAATGAATCAGTGAATAATAACATATGAGGAAAATATGTTTTATTCTGAGAACACAAGTTGTTTTGGTCGTTGTGATTGGTCACCGGGGGGAGATTTTGCAGTCAGAGTAGAATTTTTATGTTATCGATTCCGGAAGGGTAAAATGCAAAACTGACTTTGTGACATTTGCACTTACCTTTGCATGTAATTAAATACCACAAACAGTTTGTCCTCCACTCTACCGATTCGGCAAAACTAACGCAGTAAATGTATTGTAATATTGATTTCAAATTTTGGCAAAAGCTACCAATTTTAGCGAAGGGGTGTAAATCGATTACATCGATTCCAGTGCTCAACAGAAACTTATTTTATCAACTCCAAAAGGATAAAACGGTAAATCGAACTCGACGGATTTTGAACTCCGAACGTTAAGACTAAAGCAAGGGTGGGGAAACCCCCGCCGATGTACTCGTATGCACAAAATACAATAAATTTTTCAATTGTAAAATTTATACAATATTCATATGCCTATTCGCGACATAGGTCCCGTTTCTACTACGACTTAAAACAGTCAGACTCGAACAGAAAATCGTCCGATAATTGCCATTTGAATGGAAATTTTGTTTTCACTATAAAACACATATTGGTAGGTTTGTACCATCCCCTTGAGACCCAACTACACTCTAACTGAAAAATATAAACGACCGCATAAGTGATATAAACGTCCTAAATTTAGTGGCGGCGTTAATGAAGACATTACGCGTTAATTTAATATGTTAAACTTATCCTTATTAATGTATATCGAATTACACTTAGATATATACAAGATTTGCACAGATATAAGAGTTAAAACTTGTGGTCCGCCCGCGGACCTTTTTCATTGGAAATTTTTGCACGCTGCACTAAAAAGTTTCCCCACTCCTGGACTAAAGAAATGCCACTAAGCATTTTCCCCGGGGCGGTAACTATGCTGCCAGTTCGCCGTTTTGGAGTATTGCAATATTAAAATATAAAGTGAGGTAGCTAAATGTAAAACAAAAAAAGAATAAAAATAAAGGAGAATTATAAAGGAAAGAATGAGAGAAATAGAATAAAGTGAAAGTAGAGGAAGGCAGATATTAAATAGACAAGTCTGTGCATGTACAAATATTGTCGAGACTATGCAAAACTAGCAGTGAGACAGAGGTAGGCAAGTACATAAGATATTTAAATATGGGCGATGCATTTTCTTTTGCAAAATATTGAGATGAGAAAACAAACACAGTAAAGCTGAGCGGAAGTTGTCACACTGAATGACCAGACGATAGTCGACTGTTTTCAGTGGATACCAATTTTAGTGTCGCCAAGGAAAATAACCATGATTCAGGAAACTAATGTGCAATAGTAAACTCGACACACAATGTACATATACATATCCACGCACACACATATGCATACATACACTAGTCATAATCTCCATTTTCCTAAGTTGTGACGCATATAATTTTTACTACTATATTCGTGTCATTATACACTTCCAGCTAATATAAATTCTCATTCTAATTAACTAAGACTAAGGGATGTTTTTATTTCATTCATTTCAATCGACGCAAATATAGCTGCATGACTACCAAGTTTGATGCGCAACGACGTGTTCAGAGTTCGATATCACAGCACAGTAACTTAGAATGATGTTTTCAAACATGCCTCGATTTGACTAATTTGTTATGAGTGATGATTTGGTAGTCACAATTTGATCTCATTGTCCAATATCTCATTATCCAATATTCAGCAGACATTTGAATAAAATTATTCTTTTCTACTCTAAGCACAAAGCCCGGAATTTTTGAGGAGGTTGGGGCCAGTCGATTACATCGACCCAGTGTGTAACTGGTACTTAATTTATCGACCCCGAAAGGACGAAAGGCAAAGTCAACCTCGGCGGAATTTGAACTCAGAACGTAACGGTAGACGAAATACCGCTAAGCATTTCGCCCGGCGTGCTAACGATTCTGTCAGCTCGCCTCCTTAAAAATAATTTATATTCTTTTCTACTCTAGGCACAAGGTCCGAATTTGGGGGCGGGGAGGCAGTCGATTAGATCAAACGCAGTATGCAACTGATACTTAATTTATCGACCTCGAACGGATGAAAGGCAGAGTCGACTTCGGGCGGAATTAGAATAAAATTATTACAAGTATCATGGTATCGACCAGACTTTCAGATGTTGTCATACATCGCTAGTCACAGTGCATTTCACATTGTTTAAGCTTTCGAATGGCGCCGCACTGCTGGCTAGGGGAGCAGAACAACATTCCCCTCCCTATTGAAGGCTATTCTGTCACAGCTGAGTGAACTGAAGCAATTTGAAATGAAGTGGATTGCTCAAGAACACAGCGCACCGAACCTCTGGGAGTCGAACCCATGATTTAGTGATCGTGAATGCAATACCTTAACCACTAGGCCTTTATGAATAAGATTATGTGAAATCGAAATCTGTGACAAGGCGGAGAAAAATGTTTTCCTGTTTCCCAAAATTAAACACGAGTCACTCGATGATACAAATTTTATAATCGGGGGAAGAACTACAAGTATCTTCGTTTTTGCCATCTGAGTGGACTGGGGCAACGTGGAAATAGTGTTGTGCTCAAGGATAAAACATGCTCCCGGGAATCGAACTCACGACTTTACGATCTTGAGATGGATGCCCTAACAATTGAGCCACGAGCCTTCAACATTACAAATACTGCTGCTACTATTACTAGTAGTAGTAGTAGTAGTAGTAGTAGTAAATCAACTCCACAACTACTAGTACTACCATTACCTCTACAACGACTATTTCCTTTACTACTACTACTACTACTACAACTACTACTACTAAAACTACTAAAACTACTACTACTACTGCTGCTGCTGCTGCTGCAACTGCTATTGCTACTACTACTATTGCTGCTACTACTACTACTACTTCTACTATTTCTACTACCACTGCTACTACTACTACTACTGCTATTACTACTACTTCTACTATTGCTGCTACTACTGCGACTACTACTACTACTACTACTACTACTACTACTGCTATTACTACTACTTCTACTATTGCTGCTACTACTGCGACTACTACAACTACTACTACTGCTACTACTACTACTACTACTACTACTACTGCTATTACTACTACTTCTACTATTGCTGCTACTACTGCGACTACTACTACTACTACTACTGCTGCTACTACTACTACTACTACTGCTATTACTACTACTTCTACTATTGCTGCTACTACTGCGACTACTACTACTACTACTACTGCTGCTACTAC
>NC_068985.1:97655128-97655821 GCF_001194135.2 Octopus bimaculoides | reverse complement strand
ACTGCTACTACTACTACTACTGCTATTACTACTACTTCTACTATTGCTGCTACTACTGCGACTACTACTACTACTACTACTACTACTGCTACTACTACTACTACTACTACTGTTATTACTACTACTTCTACTATTGCTGCTACTACTGCGACTACTACTACTACTTCTACTACTACTTCTACTACTACTGCGACGACGACGACTACTATTTCTACTACTACTGCAACTACTACTGTTACTACTGCTGCTACTACAACTACTGCTACAACCATTACTGCTACTACTGCTGCTACTACTACTATTACTACTACTAATGCTGCTACGAAGGTGACTTCGCTTCTAGAACGAACGAATCCTCTCTCTTTGAGAAGGCGAAACATCCAAAGAATACGGTGTCAAAAGCCAAAAGCTACATGACGAATGACTGGAGGGCAGTGTCTCGCTGAAATTGGGTGCAACCAGCAAGACATAACAGGAATAGGGCGGTGCTAATGTGTAGTGGAGTAAATCAATGTAAAGTGACACGCCCAAATTGATTCGCTATTAATCATTGACATTCCTGGAGACAAAGACAAGACGAATGGTAAGAAGATTGCAATCGTCTTTAAGTAGACGACTGTGGTTTGATTTATGAACTTTGATGCTGTGTGCGGGGCACGGTGTCATGTATAAGAAGGTGTGTGTGTGTGTGTG
>NC_068985.1:97651765-97652815 GCF_001194135.2 Octopus bimaculoides | reverse complement strand
GTATTCCCGAGCGTCATACTAATATATACTTTTGTTATTTACACCACTTGTCCTCGTCTGTTGTTATTTTTTGTATATTCTCCCATATATATATATATATATATATATATATATATATATATATATGTGTGTTGTGCGTGTGTGTGTTTGTGTGTGTATATGCGTACATGTATATTTATATATCTGCATAAAAGTACAAATACATGTATGTATAAATCTGTGTCTGTATGTGCGTCTGTGTGCGTAATTTGTGTATATATATATATAGTCTAGACATATAGACAGACAGATATTTGCGTAAATGTGTCTATATTCATAACACACACACACGTACATACATACGCACAAACACACACACATACATACATACATACATACATACACACATAATACACATATGCATGAACACATAGATACATACATACAAACATACATATATACACACATACATACACACATAGATACATACATACATACACACATGCATTCATACACTCACACACACACATATATACATACATACATACGTATTTATATATGTATATATGTGTGTGAGACTTTGGAGGACGCCGGCGGTTGCGGTGTGGTTTGTGTCTATTATTTGATTTAAATGCTGTTTTAGTGCACATTTCTTTCTCATTAGTTTAATGATCTATCACTTTTAGAGATGTCTTAAGAAATGCCTGTTGCGAGGGTATGTATGCTCGTATATGTGTACGTATCTATGTATGAATGTATGCGTGTATATATATGTGTGTGTGTGTGTGTATATATATATATATACATATGTGTTTGTATGTATGTATATATATGAATGTATGTATACGTATGCATGTATCAATACATGTATGATTCCAAGTGTGTATATGTATGTATATATATTCAAGCATATATATATATGCATGCATGTATGTATATATGTATGCATTTTTGTATGTAAGTCTAAGTATATTTATACGTATATATGCATGGATACACGTATGTATATATGTGTGCTTGTATGATTGTATTAATGTATATATATATATATATATATATATATATATATAT
>NC_068985.1:97648011-97650418 GCF_001194135.2 Octopus bimaculoides | reverse complement strand
ATATATATATATATATATATATAAATGAATGAATGTATGCATATATATATATACACACATGTATGTATGAAAGGGGAGATGGGTAGACGTATGGATATGTGTCAGGCGTAGAGCACCTTATCTAACGACTCAAGGAGATAAATAAATACGTTTCTATTCATTTCACATCTGACTTGGAAAATATTGTAAATGAGTCCATTATATCAAATGAAAAGAACTAAAAGATTAATCCAGAATGTTTTATTATGGTTCGTATGAACTTGATGCAACAATGATTAACCACTAAAGAGTCTCCTGCCTTTTTCCTTATTGACCTTCATAGTGTTCTCCTTCAGTACTAGGAAAACATGACAGCGCCTACAATCATTACATTGTCTCTCAGACTGGCGTATCCTGATAATGCACTGATGTTTTTGTTATTGCTGTTGCTGCTACTGTTGCTGTTGCTGTTGATGATGATGATGATGATGCTGTGAGTGTGAAACTGTATGATTTTCTAATCAGTACTTTGTCAATTAATGGGTTTCGTTCATTTGTTTATGCTTGAAAGATTTGAACTTCTTTTTCTGCTGGTTTCTTTCCCTCCGATATGATTCCTTTATCATCTCCGCCTACGCTAAGGCGGAGGTATTGTTTTTTTTCAATCACCTTTGTTTGTTTGTTTGTTTGTTCGTGGACAAGATATCTCAAGAATGGCTGGATGGATTCGCATGAAACTTTCATGGATGTTTGGCCTCGTTACTGAAACAAACTGATTAGATTTTGGGATCGATCCGGTACCGGGCAAGGATTCTGGATTATTTCTCCTGTTTTTTCACTTAATTTTTGAGAGCGGTCGGATTCATTTTTAGTATTCTCGTTTGTGAGAGCAGTCGAGTTTATTTCAGATATTCTCATTTTAAAATTCATTTCTGGTTAATCGTTGAGAGGATGTTAGTGTTGTCTTGGCAAAGGTTTGTATTCTCTGAGTGCTCTTGTTTAGTTTGCTTTTTTTGTTTTTCGCTATTTTTCCCAAACAAGGATTGAGGCCATTGTAGTGGATGGACTACAAAGAAGGGGGATTAAATAGATGTCGATTGACAAAAAGCTTAAAGGAGTAAGTATCATAGTCCGGAAGTAGAGCGTGGTAGTGAATCCCAGAGAGCAGCAGTTCGAGAAAAGGAAGTATTACAATAAAGGGACTTATGACTAACAGAAAACTCAACAGAGAAACGATGTGCCTGAGAAGAGAAGTGACTGTCATGTTTAAGGGTTTTGAGTGAGGGCACCAAAGCAGAAAGTCGAAAGATGATTGAGAGAAAGCTTACATGACTGAATTTCATAGACCAGATGAAAGCAAGATGGTGGTGGTGGTGGTGAGTTGAAAAGTGTTTTATGAAAGTAACTACTAGAATAAAAGGACTTATGGATAACAGGAGTCTCAACAGAGAAACGGTGTGCCTAGGAAGAAAAGCAGGTGACACGCTTGAAGGTCTTGACAGAAAGTTCATGAGAGCAACGACTTGATATAAAAGACAAAACGAGACAAAGATTCCAGTCACCAACCTTATAGAAACAAGAGTAATTCGAGTCAAGTTAACTCAAAGAGAACCAAAATCGAAGGTCATAAATCAGTGTCCACTTTGCTTTTTTGGTGAGGGATGGGGTAAGATTTAATAATCCCTCTCTATTCGGTCACATGACGCTTTCTTTGAGTTCGGGCTGACTTGATTTGCAAGAAGATTTTTAACTATTACTAATAATAGTCTGATGTTTTCAAGTTGACTTTTCTTTATCATCTTTTAAAACAAATTTATCTTTTCTTAAGTTACCTTTTATTTGTTTTAGACATTGGATTGTAGCCATGTTGAGGTACCAACTTGAAGGGTTTCAGCACCACCCACGGAAATTATCTTAGAGTATTTGAATCACAGAGATTGTCATGTTGTCATTGTAGACAGTATTAAAGGTCGCGATTTGCAGAATTTATGCTTGGGTGGTTGTGTGTGAACTATGCCAATGGATGGCACCCGAGTGAAGAAGATTTAAAGAGGCGAATTTAGTATCGTATCGCTGCCAATGTAGAAGGGAAACTCCCTGACCTTGATAGTATATACAGCTATGACATGACATCATTATGAGTTGTGAACTATGTAATTAGATACACCCTTATCAATGAGTTATGTGATCAAAGTTTATCGAAGCTGTTTAAACCAGAATAACTGCACATGTTGCCTGTTTTTGACTGGCATCTTGATTCCGTGTCTATCTAGTGTAGTATCTACAGCACATTCCAGACGAACCAACATTTACTGATTACATTGGAGATGCATATACAGGAGTTGGCCAAAAGAATTGAAACACCACTTTTTATTCGACTATATTTTCTACTGCGAATATGACTAATTCAAACTGTTCCCGCCTGTAT
>NC_068985.1:97641758-97644824 GCF_001194135.2 Octopus bimaculoides | reverse complement strand
TACACAAACACATACATACACACACATACATACATGCATACATAAACATATATACATACACACATGCATACGTACGTACTTACATACATACATACATATATACATACGTACACACGCACGTACATACATACATACATACTCACACACATACATACATACATACATACATACATACATACGCACATACATACGTACATACATAGACCATACACACATACATACATACACACACATACGCACATACATGCATACATACATACATACATACACTCACACACACATACATACATAATTGGTGGCCTACAAGTTCGGATATGGAGCCCATAATAACAAGGTCGCAAGTTGGCTTCATCGACCGGGCAATACGTTGTGTTCCTGAACAATGCACTCCAGTTTCCATATTGCACCAATCCAATCATCTGAAATGAACACCAACCGACCGCCGATGCAGCCTTCTCTTTCTCCCACAAGTCCTCACATCTTGAACTGCTGCATCTAAGGGTTCACAATTATATGTAGACCTAAAACGAAAGCATGTTGCTTACTATTTAGTCGTCTTTCTTGCTGGGTATTGGCTGTTTTATATACATACATATATACAGCCTTTAGCAGTTGAAATATGTGAGAAACATATTTCAACTAACCTAAATTCTGCTCATATCTAAACACTGCTTTTCACCTTTACTCCAAATGTGTGTGTGTGTGTGTGTGTGTGTGTGTGTGTGTGTCTGTGTGTGTGTGTGTGTGTGTGTGTGTGTGTGTGTGTGTGTGTGTGTCTGTGTGTCTGTGTGTGTCTGTGTCTGCCCCCCCCCCCAACATCGCTTGAAAACCGAATAACCAAATATTGAAGACTAAATTGTCCAGTTATTGCAACAGCAATGTAAATACATATACGTAGTTATTCATTTCCTGTGTCATTTTAGCCGTTCAAATGAACGATCGATTAAATATGCATATTGCGATGTGCTTGGGTTGTGCTAGGCTATTCGAAACGCGCGTAAGCTAAATAAATCGTTGATAATGCATCTTCATTCTTAAGGTTTTATATGTATGTAAGTATGTATGTATGTATGTATTAGTTTCTTTTTTACTTGTGAAACTTTCCCCTTCTATAGCTTCATCAGAGGAAGGGGATGAAATACCCATGGCTTTTCTAGATTGGTGGAATGTAAATTGCCATAGAGCGGAAACTTGGTCTTTATACTTCCAACAGAATGAATTCAATGAAAATTAGCCAAAGAGGAGAATAGACTATATGAGTGGTCCTTTTCAGTGCAAATGAAAGTAGCTCGACTCAGCAGTGAATCGAAACCAAACAGCTGTTTCCATGAAATCAAGTGCTTACCTTCTGCTCTACACCACTGGTCTCAACGCTGACTATGGCGCTGGCTGTCTTTCAGGGGTAATTTAATCCTAAACAACAAGAACAACAACAAAAGAAGCAACAACAACAACAACAACATTAGTAAAAATTACTACAATTAGAGCACATAGTTGCCAGGAGCAACGTTAAAAGGCGTTTGCCACTCCAACATATAAATGCTATTATCTCCAACTACGTAATAAGCAGAGGCCGGATATGAAATATCATTCACCTGCTTATTTTATCAAGCAGCGCTATTAGGTTATCTTTGTATTGCCTGAACCACTGCTTACTATGTACGAAATATCTGTCATATCTAATCTAAATCAGACTACCTACTGAACAGAATATACTGATATCACAATGTTTTATTATATTATGTATCCATTATTATATTGCATGCATCTTATAGCTTCTATGTACACAGGTGCGTTTGTGTGTCTGTTCCTCGTGACGTAAATGGAAGAAGATATACACTGATTTCTCTCAGCTTGAATAATGATTCTATTTTCTAATTGACCTTCTCAACAAATATTTTATTCGAGTCATTTATTAGTTTGGCTGCAATAACTAATCTTTATTCTGATATTTGTTCTTTATGCTTTGTGAAAAAATATATATTTCCAAACCATCTTTATTGCGTTTTTAAATTTTCCTTTTCGTTCCCGTGGTCTACTATAATTTATTACAACTTAAAATGTATATCAAATTCAAATGTTAATTCTAAAGTGTTAATTAAGGCTATTGCAAATTATTAAATTTCTAACGAAATTGAAATATTAATAATTTAAATATATTAAACTAGGGTTAATCTACTAATTTCATTAATTAATCTTAAATATAAAAGATTATAACAGAATGATACATTTACGTTAAATACAATTGAATCCCTTAAAACCCAGAAACATAGAATAGACAAACAAGGACCTTTTGAAATGCATGAAATGGACCTTTTGAAATATCACACCATTAGAGCATTGGTTTAAGAACTAATCTCTTTGAGTGATTAATTCTTAAAATGTGGGAAATTGACTCCAATTTTCTTTGAGTATTGTTAACAATTGCTGCTAAGTTCTTGTTTTCGTTCTCCAGCGAAATTATTTCAATTAATTAGGAACTATTGCGTCCCACATACAACCCCTTAACTTAATTATACAAAAGAATTGTTGCTTTGTTCGAACATAGTTCAAATTTTATTGTTTCAATTGTATTACTGGGACTGACAAAGAATGTTTATTAATTGAGTATTTTGTTTTAAGGTCACTTAGTTAATTTTGATGTCGATATATACAGTTTATATTTTAGAGTTTGTATTGCATTAGTTTAGAAATATAGGTTTCAGATTTTGGTATAAGCTCAGCAATTTGTGGAGAGGAGTAAGCTGATTACATCGACTCCAGTGCTCAACTGGTACTTATTTTATCGACCCCGAAAAGATGAAAGGTAAAGTCGACCTTGGTGGAATTCGATATAGTGGTGCATAAAAACGGACGATATACTGCTAAGCATTTTGCCCGGCGTGCTAACGTTTCTTATTTTTTTACTGCCTACAAGGGGCTACACACAGAGGGGACAAACAAGGACAGACAAATGAATTGAGTCGATTATATAGACCCTAGTGCGTAACTGATACTTATTTAATCGACCCCGAAAGGATGAAAGACAAAGTGGACCTCGGCGGAATTTGAACTCAGAACGTAGCG
>NC_068985.1:97637306-97641748 GCF_001194135.2 Octopus bimaculoides | reverse complement strand
TGGACCTCGGCGGAATTTGAACTCAGAACGTAGCGGCAGATGAAATACCGCTAAGCATTTCGCCCGGCGTGCTAACGTTTCTGCCAGATCGCAGCCCTACTTTAGTTTAGAAATATAGAAACGAAAGATTCTTCGTTGGAAGTGAGAAACCTTTCGCTTTCTACTGAAATTATTTCTTTAATCAATACCTTCAGTAACTAAAGAAGCGATTGTGGTAAGGAAGAGGATAAAGGTGAGAGTGATTGAAAGTAATGAGGCACTTAGGACTGCCATGAGCCCTAGAACTCATAAGATCGAAGCTCAACTCGGTTTCCATAGCGATTAGTAGTTGAGATTTTAACACTTCTCGCTAGACTGTCGTAGGGTTAACTCACCAGTTACCGCTGCAAATTATTTTACATCTGATTGAACTTGCGCAATGCGAAAAGAAGTGTTTTGCCCAAGAAAACAATGCACCATCTGGTCCGGGAAACGAAACCACGATCTTATGATTGTGAGGGCCACACCCTAACGACTTTGCTACGCAACCGCACTGAGAGTGATGAGAAAGATGGGAAGAAAGAAGTGAAAGAAGCAATTATATAAATACATTTCTGATAAACGTTTTTGTTTTTTATTACTATAAAATACTGTTACAGCAGTTCCTGGGTGGAGGCGCAATGGCCCAGTGGCCCAGTGGTTAGGGCAGTGGCCTCACGGTCATAGGATCGCGGTTTCGATTCCCAGACCGGGCGTTGTGAGTGTTTATTGAGCGAAAACACCTAAAGCTCCACGAGGCTCTGGCAGGGGATGGTGGCGAACCCTGCTGTACTCTTCCACCACAACTTTCTCTCACTCTTACTTCCTGTTTCTGTTATGCCTGTAATCCAAAGGATCAGCCTTGTCACACTGTGTCACGCTGAATACCCCCGAGAACTACGTTAAGGGTACACGTGTCTGGGGAGTGCTCAGCTACTTGCTCGTTAATTTCACGAGCAGGCTGTTCCGTTGATCGGATCAACTCGACGTCGTAAGCGACGGAGTGCCAACAACAGCAGTTCTTGTAATTTTATACTTTTTATATTTCTGAAACCACAACTATTGTTATTCTCAATTTAGCTCATCGTTACTCAAACCACCGTGACCATTCGCATTTGCCTTACTAATTAAAAGATGTAGTTCAAGTGAGATTTTACCACTATTTCTTGTAATTCGAACGAGCTTTCTCCCGTCCCGTAAAAAGGCTCTCTCCTGCCCCGTAATAAGGTATTCTCCTTAAAAGGTGTAGTTCAAGTGAGATTTTACCGCCATTTCTTGTAATTCGAACGTGCTCTATCCTGTCCCATAAATGGTAGTCTTCAAAGCAAGTATAAATTTCTAATGTTTTCTCCCAAAAAGAATTGAATTTACATCTGTTAAGGACAGGAATTGGAAAACTTTAGCCTCTTTATTTTTATTTTTATTTTTATTTTAAGTCTTTGATATACGATCTTACCCAGAACTTCATTTTTTACTCTTTGAAAAACACAGGTATTTATATTTCTGTAATTCTCCCAGTATTTAAAGAAATTAATCCACATCTGTTAAATTTATCACGATAAACTTACATTTTATTTCATAAACAAATAAAAGAATGAGGTCAGTTATATGTAAACCATTTGTTTCGTAGTTTTGTGTGAATTTTAAATATAATCGAGCGCTTAAGTTTTTATAGCCTCATTGTGTACGTAAGATCGGCAGGAAAGATCATCAGAGACCGTAGCGACTTTGAAAGTTTTAAGTGACTTTAGAAATGAGAGGTACAAGATTGTTTCCTTGCTGGGATCAATAATTGTTAAATTGAGCTGCAGAAAAAGGTAAAAGTTTACTCATCTCTAGTGAGGAAAATTTTCGCTGTATTTGTTTTATCGAGGCCGAGTAGGTTTAACTAGAGGTTTTTATCATGCACAATCGTATGTTGCAAGTATAAGGATATTTTTTATCTTCCTTAAGAACCGTTACTGTCGTTGAATCAAATGATGCAGCTTATGTGGGTCGTCGGCTGTTGGTGGGCGAGAAATAGGAGATGGATGTCATACGTCTTAATAGTTGCTAAACGCGAATTATTATCTAAAGTTAGGTTAAAATCACAAGTTATTTAGTACATTTTAGTAGAAAAAAAAACATGTTTATTTCCATTAATATCCCTAGTGTATTGTCATTAAATTTATTCAGTAGCGTATTAGTATGTCTATTTATTTAAGTTTCTAAAATATTGTTTATTCATGGGAATTATTATTTCTAGAAAAAAACTTAGTTCTTTATGATTTTATGAATATATAATTGTTACATTTTGTTCAGGCTTAAGAAAATGCTATAATAAGATTTCAAACTTTTATGTCTGTTTTTGGAAATAAACATTTAGATTATGTAAGATTATTATATATTTCGTTATTATAATTTTAGATTATGTTAATAACTCTCAATTCGATGTTTAACACAAATAATTTAAACGTTTGTTTTTATCTACATATTTTAGATATGCTTATGTGCGTAGCTTAGTGGCTAGCGATGTTAGGCTCACGATCATAAGGTCGTGGGTTCGATTCCCGTTGTGCCTATGAGCAAGGTACTTCATTTCGCTCAGCGTGCTAATGATTCTGCCAACTCGCCGCCCTAGAGAATAAATATATTGAATGAATTCGGAAATGTCTCTATTTCTTCGTCCAGTCAGGTTAATTTCAATAAACTGTCCATCACCTACAGCACCATCACCTACATCATGAGTGCGTGTACAGAGTCTATTTTCTGAACATTCTGGTTTTATATCCCTCACTTACAAAGGAATAGACGCCAAAGTCTAACAACGGGTAACTGGAAAATGCTTGCAAGGGAGCATCTGAGCCAGAAATTCGTTACAGTGTGTGGACTAAGGGTTAAGAGTTGTGATCCTAATATCGTGGTTTCGATTCCCAGACCAAGTAGTGCGTTGTAATCTTCACTCAGCTTTTGAGTTCCAGCAACAGCTGGGAAGTAAAGCCTTCGACAGCCCGGTGTTCTGTTTGAAGATAGTTGTTGTAATCTCAGTCACTCATACATCAAGGAGACCAGATCAACTTCTGGCCTTATGAGATTTCGGGCTCATGACAAAGCTATACTAAGTGTATTTGAACAGACATTAAATCGGACGTTAATATCGATTGCAGGATATCTATATGGAAATTTTGATTTATTGTCTTACCAAAGTCAAAATTGTAGAACTACGAAGATTGCATACGAATATCCAAAATTCAGTCTACATGAAATATTCTTTTTAATTTTTCTGGGCAGAACAAAATCAAGGATCTCTGAAAACCTAATGGCTAGCTTATATCTTTGTAGATTTATATCTGAATGGTGAGTGTTGTGTAAAATTTTTATTTTGCACAAATGTTAAGACGTTCACTGCATGGAACATTACTAAGATACGAATCCTTGATTCGTTGCTTATGCAGCCTAACCCGATCTATTAATTTTGATCCTGTTTGGACTACATAATTCACATTGCATTGTAGGTATGTGATGCAGTGAATGAAATTTGTTGCATTGTAATTTGCATTAACCCTCCATTCCTTCCCATTCTACAGTTTTGAAGTTTTACCCATTTCACACGTTGAGGCAAGGAGTTTACAAACGAGTCATGTTATAGTACAGACAAGGTACATAAATGCAAAGAATGATGGCGTAAGGATGTGCAAAAATATTTTTTTTAATTTTGTATTTTTAAAAATGTATAGTTGATAAAAAACTTTAAACTAAATAATATATATATATATATAAGTTACACAAAAGAACGTTTAGAGTTGTCACTGAAACAATGGGTGAAAGCTCATGGGTAATGTTCGGTTAAAAATTAGCCAAGATTTCCTTTCGCCTGCCACTGTTTATACAGGAGTCTTGAGCAGTCAAATCCATCTGATAACATTTGCCTGGGATAAAGCACGCTCTCTAGAGTACTCTGCTTCCACTTATGGCTATATTGTGCTATTTTTTTACTAAGAGTCACTTATCTAAGGCTATTCTGTATTCCGGCGCTAATTGGTTTTCCGTGATTATCACTACAATGCAATCTCTTATCCCACAATCGGGGATATTGCCGATGTGTAATCTTTTATGCCCAGGAAACAGCACTTCGTCTAATAATAGCTTATTTTATTAATACAAAGCATTGTATGAGGGATATTACAAGGATATTTTGCAAAAGTAGTGGACAGATGATGATGAATTTCATGACAATCATGTTCATTATTATCGCCTTGTTTGGTTCGTATCGCTGCTGTAAAATTATAATATTTGTCTGGATACACCGATCTAAGTCACTGACCGATGAATCAACTTCAAATAAAAGGATGCACTTATTCCATAAAGCAAAGCCCAAAAATTTTCATAGGAGTGGTACATATGACCAACAAGAAAAGGAACATAATAGTGTGTGTGTGTGTGTG
>NC_068985.1:97629286-97637225 GCF_001194135.2 Octopus bimaculoides | reverse complement strand
GTGCGTGCGCGCGCGCGCGGTATCATACCCATGCATAAGTACTTAGGTAGATTCGAAAGCGTGTGAATTCACAAGTGTGAATTTATTGAACATGGTAAAACGAAAACATTCAAGAAAGGAAGAAACGATGGTTAATGTAAATATGATTTTCAAAACAAACATCTTATTTACTGCTTCACATGCTACAATGCAGTAAGGATTATATCAACCAGACATGATCAAAATGAATAGATCCAATTAGGGCATATAATTAACAAATCAAAAATTCATTTTTTTTTTTTTTACCATGTAGTGAACACCTAAGCATTTTTATAAATTGAAAGTTTAAAATATTACTTTTTTTTTTTCAAAATAAAAGAAGAAAATTATCGACAAAAGAGGAACAAAAAAATACTTTCTAAGAATTCTAAATCCGACACCAAATTGAAAATAGTTGACGATACTAAAAACAACTAAATCTGTACAGGATTATTTTATAACACGTGTGTTTGAAAAGCTGAAAGCAACTGATAGCGCTTCATATAACACGAATACCTCCTTCCAAAATGTCGGTATCGATCAGCTAAGAAAACTTTTCGTAAATTAAAAATTATTAATCATTATTAAGTTTTCTGCAAATATTGCGATCACGTCAAGAATTTTTTCTAAAAACCTTATATACATACATGCATATAGCGTGTAGTGGGGGAGGATATAGACATGGGCAGGGAAACCGAAATTCTATTGCTTTGCACACAAATTACCTTGATATATCTATTTTGCACCAAGTAACACAGGCGGCCATGTCACTTTCGCCGTCGGAAATGTTGTGAACCAGAGATTGATCAGTTAGTTGCGATAAATGATCAGATCTGCTAAAAGAATATCAAGAGTTAAATCCAGTATATAAAAACATTATTACGGTGGAGTAAAAGAGCAAGTATGTATTTGATAATGTTAAAAGACTCTAGAGTAAATTCAAGTTTTTAACTTAATTGCCAGTAACAAGAAGTGGGGCTGTTTTCACACCTAAAAGATTTAGTAGACACGACACTATTTATATATTTAAAGACATATACTCTCATGTCGTTTTATGGGATGAAACTTTGGGCTCTATCCTAAAAGTAATCAGTAACACCGTGCCTGTATTCAAATAGATGGCAGGTTTCGTTAAACTTCGTCTTTATTCGGTTAACTCCGTTACCGTGATACTGAGAGAATAAAAACAACAGCAGCTCATAGATATAGAGAAAACTTGTGTGTGTGTGTGTGTGTGTGTGTGTGTGTGTGTGTGTGTGTGTGTGTGTGTGTGTGTGTGTGTGTGTGTGTGTGTGTGTGTGTGTGTGTGTGTGTGTGTGTGTGTTTACATGTGGTTAAGTTAATTTTTATATTTATGTTTTGTCTGACAATTGGTAAAAGATATGATACCTAAAAAAAAAACCCAATGTGACACTGGACGAAAACTGAAAAGTACTTTTGTACGTTTAAAAACTTAAAATAGAATTTCTGGAGAATCAGTGACAACGTTAACAAAGAGTGATGGGAGGTGGGACATTTCAGAAAAACATAGTCGGCAAATAAACATCAATTGACAATTCTCTTTCACTTAAGCGCTTGTGGAAAGCATGACAGAAACTACATCTCGTTTTTCCAATCCTAAAGAAAAAAAATGTATTCTTTCGTCTCATGATTATGCAAAAACAACAAATTAATTTGTAATTATAATTAAACGTTCTGTTATAGACAATAGCAACAACTGAGTAAAGAAGACTGATATTTTAAGTTAAATATACATACAAGCATGGATTGTGAAAATGTGACCTACAGTCAATTTGTTGTAAAATCTAAATAAACACCTTAAATGAAATAACATCTGATAAATATCGCTGGATATTTTTTATACAATTTTTTTCTACATAATATATTTTCCTGCACGTTTACTTTGCGTGTACTTTATGTGTATGCATGTAGGAAAGCGAATCATTAAATATTTAGATATGTGCGTGTATGTATGTATGTATCTATCTATCTATGTATGTATGTATGTATGTATGTATGTATGTATGTATGTATGTATGCATGTATGTATATATGTATCTATGTATGTATATGATATATATGTAAATCCATTTTTTTCCTTATATATATAAAATATAAAATTCGTCACACTGTCTCTTCAGTTCCACCACACATTCTGCATTTATCAGATTCCGATGATTGGTCAATTTTGTATTTGATGTAGTTTGTTCTGTATACTTGTTCTTGTATTGCACTTATCAAGGCCTCTGTTTCAAGTTTCAGGTTACTTTTTTGTGACCATAAACCATCTACTATCTGGATCTGTGTCTTTTGGTATCTCTCTCTAGAAATGACTGTGCATCTTCTTATCCTTTCAGTTGTTTTTCCTCTTCGTTTCTGTCTTTATTTTGTAATTCATCTTCTCCCAAACGTTTTCTGTATTTAATAGACTTTACTTACATTCCTTACTTGTATAAGTAATGCTTCCTTTACATTCTTTGTGTACCAAGCAATATTGTTTTCCCCCGTTTAAATACACTCCACACAACTTATCAATCTCCGCCCTTCTTTCTTTCTCGTAAGGTGTAGCCTTCAATATCACTTTTCGGGTGGAATGCATCGTATATTGCTAGTAGTTTCCTTTTCTTATCCAAGAATCGTTGTTCGCCATCGTATCACTCTTGCTCCATATCTCATTGAGCAATTGCCCAAGAATTTATTGCTTGGAACTTATTCCTCCCATTTAATTTAGTTTCAAAATTAACCTCAGTCTTCTATAATATTCCTGAGAGAATATCTTATTCATTTCGTTTCCCATCAATTCGACTACTTCCAATATGCCCGGATACTTGTATCCGCCCTTGTCTATTCTCTTCATTACCTTGTCAGTAGGCAGTTTCACACCGTCCACTTCTCCGATTTTGCCACTTTTTAAAACCAACACTACACACTTTTTCAGTCCAAGTGCCATCCTAATGCACAATCCGAATCAATGAATTCGGCTGGTTCTCATCTTTCTCGTTGAGTTCCAGGTCGTTCATAAAAACGGGATGGTTGATCTAAGTTTTTTTTTCTTTGAACTCATAACCAGTCTACGTGTTTCTCAAAATCAAAGTCAGAGATATTATTCACAATGCAAAAAGCAATGATAACAAGTTATCTTCTTCAAAGATTCTTGACTTGCTGTTGACAAAGTCTAAGCTTAGCCTCCCCGATTTCAGTTCACTGGTCCATTCATTCCTACACCGGCTCAATAGATTCATAATATTGTGTGCAATACCAAAAATTTTCAAGCCATCCATAATCCACGAATGAGGAACCATATTGTATGCTTTTCCATCATCATCATCATCATCATCATCATTTTTTTTTCTTTTCATCACAGGTTTTGTTGGAGCTCCTAGACTCTTGCATGCGTAGTGGTCTTGCTACCTGCAGCCTATGGTACCATATTATCCATTCTTTTCAGCTATCTAGTACTTTTCTGATTATTCTGGCTGTGCCAGTGAGGTAAACCTTTTGTAACAATTCTACTGGGCACTCTATTCCAATTTCCTTTATATTCCCCTTGATGCCTTCTGATACTGTTCCCAAGAACCCAACAATAATTGGCACTATCTTCACCTTCTTTTTCCATAGACAGGTTATTTCGTACTAAAAAGGGTTGTATCTATCTATCTTTTCACCTTCCTTCTTGACTATTCGTGGGTGAAAGGGGCATGCAACATCAACTATATAGTATATGTGGTGCATCTTGTTCACCACCACTAGGCCCGGTCTGTTATACTCTAGCACCTGATCTGTTTGGATTGGGAAATCCCAGAGACTTTTGCTAGTCTCTGACTCCGCCTCTCTCTGCGGTTTGTACTCATACCATGTCTTGCCTCTCTCTAGCCCCCACTTTTCGCAGTTTCCAATGTAGCATTTTCGGAACCCGATCGTGTCACCACAACTTGCAGTGGTTTGGGACAAGTCTAGGGCATTCGTTCGTGATATGGGCAATGGTTTCATCCTCTCTCCTGCAGATGCGGCACAACGGAGACACTTGCTCGTTCCTAAGGCAGACCCTCCAGTTCGTGGCCAAAGCTTGGTTTTGCGTTGCCACTATAGTGCTCTCAGTCTCTTTTTTAATGTCCCTTTCTTCAGCCAATCCCACCTATTTTCCCAGCAACTTCTGTTGTGGCTACATGGAATTGATTGTGTAGTCCCTTCTTGCGTAATTATTCTTCATGTTCTCTTTGCACTTGTTCCTTTGTTTTTTCCTTTTTTCTCTGATTTCAATACTCCCTCGTACCTAACTATCACTAGCAAGGTTTCCTTACTTTGGCCTATGTATCTCAATAAACTCGCGAGTTCGATACGCACGCTGTCTTCCTCACTTCTCATCTCTTCTTCCATTTGCTCTCTTCATGTATAGGCGATCAGTGTTTGCACGTGGATGATGGGCTCCATGCATCGTTAGGACCTTTCTTGACTTCCTGTCCATCTCCTTTATTTCCTCTTCTGCCCACTTCAGAATTCCCTCTAAATTCAGCGATCGATGTGTTTATATACACATCAAATCTAATAACTTCAGAGAAATGAAGCCACTAATTTGCATACGATAATTGCTTGACACTTCATTTAATATTAGAAGCCTGTAAGGCGGCGAGCTGGCAGAGATGTTAGCACGCCGGGCGGAATGCTTAGTGGTATTTCGTCTCTCTTTACGTCCTGAGTTCAAATTCCGCCGAGGTCGACTTTGACTTTGACTTTCATCCTTTCGAGGTCGATAAATTAAGTACCAGTTGTGTACTGGGGGTCAATCTAATCGACTGGCCCCCTCCCCAAATTTCGGGCTTTGTGACTAGAGTAGAAAAGAGTATTAGAAATCTGTCAACGGGAAACGCAATCTACACAATATCAAGGTATGATAAATGTGCTATGTATGTATGTACGTATTGTTATGTTTAGTTTTGTTTTTTTTTTGTTCACTTATGCACCCCATCTATGAAAAACTTTTGGGTCTACTTTATACGATAACTGTTTCTTTGTATTTGAAAGGGATTCATTGGTCAGTGATCAGGATCTGTTTATCCACACAAGTATAACAATGTTACAGAGGGCGATAATAGTCAACGATGCGATAACAGTCAGCATAATTGTAACAAAACTCATCGTCATCCGCCCACCATTTTTGCTAAGTGTCCTTGTAATATACTCCACCCAACGCTTTGTAGCAATAAAAAAAAGCTATTATTAGTCGGATTTGGTGATTCCCAAACAATGAATGATACTGTATCGACAATATCCGCCGTGGTGTGGCAGATATTGCTTAGCTGTGATAACCATGGAAAACCGATTAGCGCCGGAATACGGGACTTGAAATGACAGTAAAACAACAGTACACTTATCACAAGTGGAAGCAGGGCTATCCTAGAGAAATTACCTTATATTTTGACTCATCCCCCGCAGATGTTGACGTTTAAGGCGGCGAGCTGGCAGAAACGTTTGCACGCCGGGAGAGATGCTTAGCGGTATTTCGTCTGCCTCTACGTTCTGAGTTCAAATTCCGCCGAGGTCGACTTTGCCTTTCATCCTTTCGGGGTCAATAAATTAAGCACCAGTTGTGTAATATGGTCGATCTAATCGACTTAATCCGTTTGTCTGTCCTTGTTTGTCCCCTCTACGTTTAGCCCCTTGTGTGCAATAAAGAAATAAGATGTTGACGGATGCATTTGGCTGCTCCAGACTCCATGCAAACAATGGTAGTCGGGTAGAAATCTGGGTTACTTCATGCCAACATAACCTGTGAGTTCTCATTCGTTTTTAGATGGACAACTCTGCTTTGTATACTTTTTAGATAAGATCTTATTAGATATTTTTTTAAATATGATCTTATTCTAATCTTACACAATTATCTATTTAGTCTTTGAAAAGCATTTCTAACACACCTCCGTTTGATCTACGCCACACATTATTTGTAAACCCCTAATCTCAACAATCCACATTTTGTATACATGAATGATTATTGAGCTGATTGCCTTTAGTGGCTAAATGAAACAAATTATTATTATTATTATTATTATTATTATTATTATTATTATTATTATTATTGATGATGATTTGTCTCAAGTTCGTTCTTGGTAGAATTTATGTGGGTAGCGGGTTCCTACATGTAACCTTAGGTATCCACGAGCTTTCAATAATCTTTCGAGTGCTTAAAACCTTCCTGATAATTTTTTCCTGGCTCTAAGAGGCAAACTTTGTGTAGAAGCTCTACAGGGCATTCCATTCCAATCTCCTTCAACCATTTGTCTATATCTTTAGGGCATTCCATTCCAATCTCCTTCAGCTATTTGTCTATATCTTTAATGATAGTTTCCAATGGACCAATTATTGCAGGCACAACCATTACAATTTTCATACTCTAAATTCTTAGTTTCAAATTTAAGGCATTGTATTTTTTTTCATCTTTCTTTATAATTCTGGAGTCAAACGGACCTGATGGATCAATTAGTAATCAACTTCGCTTTTCCTTGTCTATTATTGTAATGTCTGGTCTTTTATTTTCTAGCTTCTTATCCGTTTGAATAGGAAAATACCATAAAATTTTGCATTTCTCCAAGTCTAGCTTTCTTTCGATCCGATGATCATACCATGTACCTCCATCTTCAAATCCCCATTTTGGATCAAATCTTCCTCTACAAAACTTTCACAACTTGGTCATGCTTCCATTTCTTATACTCTCCCCGTGTACCAGTCTCATTCCAAATTCCACAGACTCTACATTTTTCTTACACCTTCTCCCCATACACATACTTTCTAAAGTTGTTTGTTTTTATCGCTTGTTCTTGAATTGCTATAATTAAGCTCCCTGTTTCTTTTCTATTTTTAATTGCCCTCTTTTAACGAAGCCCATGATCTTGTTCCACATACATCCTCAATGGATTTCCAGAACTGACCATGGAAACGTTTCTCTTTAGTCTGCTTAACAGGTTCTCTTTAACATGCTTTTTCTTTCCATCTGTACACACTCTTCCACGACAATTAAGCCTCTTCTACCCTGGTCTATCTTCAAGTACAGCTTGTTTTATTTCACCTGACTTTAGTATCACCAAATACTTATGCTACTCTCCTTTCTCAACCGCCCATTTGGCATTTCAATCCTCTGGCTTCCACGTTTCTTTTTTTTTATTTTTCAAAATAGTGCACTTTTCGATCCCAAATTCCATGCCTACATCACCCTCCCCATAAAAATCCAGGCCTTGTGCCTATATAAGTAGAAAGAATTAATATTATTATTATTTATTGCCTTTGCATAGCTTCTAACACTGGAGATTTGTACTACAGTGTCAACTGTTCACTTCCAGTGAACTAAGGTAACACCTTATTTTTCGAGCACCTTCCGGAGTATTCGAGCGGTTCCAAGCAGTGCTGTTTTCTGCAAGTGCTCCACCCTTATTGCAGTCCCTATTTTTCCATGTACTTCTCGAGATTTCTACTCACTGTTCCCAGGGCTCCGACAATTATTGGTACCACTACCACCTTTTTCATCGACCACGACTGCTTTACCTCCCAAGCTAACCTGTCATACCTATCGACTTTTCTTTTTTCTTCATCGCATGCTTTGTTGTCAGCTGGGCATGCTATATCTATGATCCAACATAGTTTGCTTTCTTTTTCAATTAAGACTATGTCTGGCTTCCTATTCTCAATCTCATGGTCGCACTGAATCATAAAATCCCACAATCTTTGCATTATCATTTTCGATGATGCCTTCGGGTTTGTGGTCGTACCAATGTTTTTCTCTGTCAAGTCCATACTTGTTGTAAAGTGTCCAATGGACAAGCCTTGTTATATTGTCGTGGCGTCTCTTATATTCCTTCTGGGCTAATGGCGTACATTGGCTGGTAATATGCCATGCGGTTTCACCATTTTGTCCACAGATTCTGCACTTATC
>NC_068985.1:97627662-97628874 GCF_001194135.2 Octopus bimaculoides | reverse complement strand
CATCATCATCATCATCATCATCATCATCATCATCATCATCATCATCATCATCATTATTATTATTATTATTATTATTATTATTATTAGTCAAGACGAAGAGTGCTACCTTCGTGAAGAGTTACGTCAATCCTTTTTTTTTAATTATTATTATTATTATTATTATTATTATTATTATTATTATTATTATTATTATTATTATTACTTGGGCGGCGAGCTGGCAGAATTGTTAGCACGCAGGACAAAATGCACACCGACAAAAATGCCCGTCTTCACGTTCTGAGTTCAAATTCCGCCAAGATCGACTTTGTCTTTCATCTCCTTCAGGGAAGATCGATTACATCGAAACCAGAATTTTATCGATCTCAAAATGATGAAAGGTGAAACCCCAAGTTCAACTTTACTTTACATCTTTTCGGAAGTCTATAAAATAAAGTATCAATCGCGTGTAGTGGGAGGTGGGGCGATGTAATCAACTAACCCCTCCCCTCAAAACTGCTGGCCTTCTACGAAAAAAACGGAAAGGATAATAAAAAATAATAATAACGTAATACAGCAAAGAATGCATCAACAGGGATCGAACTACGAATCTGTGTTGTTATAAGGTAAGCATGTTGGGTTTTCCAGCATGAGTCAGCTCTGACGAAAAGTCAATATTCAATAAATAAATAAATAGAATTAAAAACAAATAAAAGAAAAATGAAAATGATATTTTAACAAAATAGTTTGTTTCCGCTTTTCTATAGTAGTTCTTATCTCGGATTTGTTAATGAAATATGCTGATGCAATGAATAATATACGGTTTATTTTTAGCAAGAATTTCAACGATTAAATAAATATATATAGTTTTTGACATGTGATTTACTCCAGCGAGTTTATTCATGTTGTTACATTTTTTTCCAACTTTCATTCTCACATATTCAGAGAGTGTTTGTGTATGTGGCCGTATCTGTGAGAAAAAAAAAGAAAGAAAGAAAGAAAGGGAAAGCGGAAGGTATTTGTGGGCATATACATGCACGCTTACATACGCGCGCACACACAAACATACACACATACATACACACACACACATATATATATAGATATATATAGATATATATATATACATCCCTATATATACATATACACACACACATATATATATATATATATATATATATATATATATATATATATATATATATATATATATATATATATATATATATATATATA
>NC_068985.1:97620260-97624137 GCF_001194135.2 Octopus bimaculoides | reverse complement strand
ATAGTTCAGTAAAGAACACTTGTGTTACATGCATAATCATGGTAGTTCTGGTGGTGGTTGTGGTGGTGGTGGTGGTGGTGGTGGTGGTGGTGGGGTTGGTGGTGTTCATGATCATGATCGTTATCATGGCAGTTGGGACGGTGGTGGTGTGGTGTTGGTCGTGGGGTTGGTGGTGATCATGATCGTGGTCGTGGTCGTGGTGGTGTGGTGGTGTAGTGGCGATGATGTGATGATGATATCGACAACAATGATGATGATGGTGCGGGGGGGTGATGGTCATGATCGTGCTCGTGATCATGGCTGTTGGGAAGGTGGTGTTGTGATGATGATATCGACAACGACGATGATGATGGTGATGGTATCTAAGATGCATGCAAAACCAAAAATATTGGGTTCAAATTTTGGCACAAAGTCAGAAATTTCTGTGGAGGCATAATTCGATTACATCCACTCCAGTGTTCAACTGTTTACTTGTTTACTTGTTTCATCGATCCCGAAAGGATAGAAGGCAAATTCAACCTCGGCGGAATTTGAACTCAGAACGTGAAGACTGACGAAATACTGACTAGCATTTCACCCTGCCTGCTAACAACTCTGCCAACTCGTCGCCTTACGGTTAGGAATTGATATTAATTTCAAATTTTGACACAAAGCTAACAATTTCTGTGAAAGTTATTTTCTGCTATAGGCACAAGGCCTGAAATTTTTGAGGGGAGGGGTAAGTCGATTACGTCGACCCCCGGCGTCCAAATGGTACTTATTTCATCGACCCCGAAAGGATAAAAAGCAAAGTCGACCTCGGCGGAATATGAACTCAGAATATAAAGACAGACGAAATACTGCTAAGCATTTCGCCCGGCGTGCTAACGTTTCTTATTTCTTTATTGCCCACAAGGGGCTAAACATAGAGGGGACAAACAATGACAGACAAAGGGATTAAGTCGATTACATCGACCCCAGTGCGTAACTGGTACACTTAATTTATCGACCCCGAAAGGATGAAAGGCAAAGTCGACCTCGACGGAATTTGAACTCAGAACGTAAAAACAGACGAAATAACGCTAAGTATTTCGCCCGGTGTGCTAACGTTTCTGCCAGCTCGGCGCCTTCGTATTAGATTAATAATACATGAAACAAAGCTATATGAGAAAATATGCTAATAGGTATCAATACTGCAGCAGCCACACTAATGTGGAATTCTGATTGTGGTTGGGAAGGCTAGAGAAGGACTAAAATTGTGTAATGAAATAAAAATAATGAATACAGAGATAATTATTCCTCTTCCTTCTACACTAATTATACCGTAATAGTGTCTCCTGGAACATTTCTTCCTTTTCTCTTTACTGTTTGTTGATGAAGAACCAGTGTCCGAAAGGTTAAACTTTCCTCTGTTCCTTCCTTACAGAAAATTATTATTTGTATTCCTGAAAAAATGTTTGAATACTTTAAACGCTGAGGCAAATCCGATTGAACTTACATTTATATTATACCACTCCAAACTTCAAACTCTTTATCCAGGATTTTTTGTTATCACATTTAACAATATCTTAGCCGCTTTCACTATTTTGCATTTCTCTACGATCACGTATACTAAAACTCGCTGATCTAGTTACACTCTCATTAACGTTGCGTACACCTCAAGCTCATCCTACGCGGTTTCTGCCTTTACTTCAACTTTACTAGGTATTCTGCATACTCTATCCATCTCATTATCATCCACATTCCCAATCTACGCAAGTGTGTCACCATCTACTCCACGAATTCCAAACTATATCATTTACCTCTCTTCGACCTGCACACTCTCTATCACTCATTCGCTAACCATTTTCATCCATTGACACACCCGGCTGCTGTTTGGCTTTCCCTCAACAACCAGACCCCGTAAACTCGGCCAAATCTTCAAACCGACCCCAACCCAACCCTACTTCCTGTTTGCTCTTCACCACTCACATTCCAACACGCTGTTGTTACTTTACCCCCCAACAGCTTACCAATCTCCGACGCCAAAATTCCATTCACTCCATCCATCGACGATTTTCAACTGACCAGCGGTTCCTGACGAGTACAAAGCTTCCGTTACATACTGCCGGAGCTCAGCCTCTTTGATTATTTCACCGACTTCCTCTGGCGTCCGTTCCAATGAATATCCAAGCCAGGACAGTTCAAGACCCTGCATCCTGTAACCAGCCCCTACCTTCACACGTTTGAATGCTTTGCTTTTCGAAGAGTTTAAGAAGTTTCAGTAGCTCTCCGAGGTGAACTCTCTTCGTTCCGCATCCTTTGGCACGACACATCGTTTCCGTTAAGCCACCTCCCTTGCTCATAATAAGTCCACATTTTAATCGCCTTCACCTGTCTGTCTGTCACCTCTGTTAATTTCTGTCTCTCTGTCACTGTCTCTCTGTCACCTCTGTCTCTCTGTCTTCTGTCTCTCTGTCTTCTGTCTCTCTGTCTTCTGTCTCTCTGTCACTTCTGTTAATTTTCTAGGCACCTCATCTCTGTTGACCACACCAATCTCTTCACCTCTGTTTCTTGCAATCGCACTGACTTCCACTCCTACCTCCATTTCATCTCGTCTCAGGTCACTCATTCCATATCAACATCTTTTCAGAATTTCTTTCTCTCCTCCATTTCTATAGCCTTCACCTCCACTTTTAAACCAACCGAATACAATAATCAAGTATTGCAACGTTGTATTAACATTCTCTTTTATATTGATGAAATAAGCTAAGTCAACAACGATCTTTTGTGGAGTATTTAATTTTGTTGAATCTTAACATGGCGGGATTTTTTAAAAAGTTTTAATAAAAGAAAAGGAGCAATAGTTAAAAAGTTTGAGAAGTCTACTGTTCTACACGATCGCCAAAGCTAAACCCAAACCCCGTACGATGTATAGTTTTTTTTTTATTGGTAGACGGAAACTGAAAGAAATCCGTCGTGTGTATATATATATATATATATATATATATATATTATGTGTGTGTGTGTGTGTGTGTGTGTGTGTGTGTGTGTGTGTGTGTGTGTGTGTGTGTGTATGTATATATATTTATATATGTATGTATATGTTTGTGTACCTGTGTTTGTCCCACCACCCTCGCTTGATAAAAATTAAGCGTTTAACAGAAGTCTACAGAAAGTTCGGACTGAGGTAGTTTTAGGTAGGTAAGTACAGTCATAGAAAACCAATATCTGGCATTCCAAGTAGTTCCTTGGATGTTGCAAATGTATTGTCTTCTCTCTTCATTATGGCGCATCCATGAGTGGAGAGGTGGCAAGTACACTTGCACCTGGAAACAGCCCAGACACAGCAAAGGCGGTTAAGCTACTGTTTTCGCAGTGTATAGTCGACCACAACGAATAGGACAACTAAACCATAAAATCATACGTATACACATACGTGCATATATAAATATATTCTGTGAGGGTGGAAGTAAACGAACATTGTAAAATGTAGTCCTGGATATAGAAAAGACAAACTGGTCCAGACTGGAGCGCCTTAGGCCATAGGTCATCACTATCAGGGGTGATCTTAGCAAAATACTATGAGCAAATTTCAGGCGAACGACCTTGCGAGGTACTACACTTAAGCTGATAACGTATAAATACATGCATTTAAAATATGCAAATGCTATTGTGCTTCTGTGTGTGTGTGTGTGTGTGTGTGTGTGTGTGTGTGTGTGTGTGTGTGTGTTTATTTGTGTTTCTGCAAGCCTGCATATATGTGTGCAACTGTGCATAAAAATATTATATAACATATACTATAACACACATTTAGTTATACATTTGGCAGAACAATTACTTTTATATATGTGTGTATCATATTACATACATACGTATTATATACATATATACCTACCCGCATAGCCACCTACGCTTG
>NC_068985.1:97617842-97618684 GCF_001194135.2 Octopus bimaculoides | reverse complement strand
ATATATATATATATATATATATATATATATATATATATATACACATATAAAATATATGCCTATACGTATATGTGTGTATATACTTGTATGACACATCGTTATAAACAAAGCGCATGCAGTCAGACAGAAAATCGTGGCCATATTATTATATTATCACAGAAGACGCAATATATATATTAGAGCTGTTAGATGACTCGGTGTGGGTCCTTGTATGTGAAAGAGAGAGACGGGGGAGAGACAGACTGCAACCAGGAGAAACTTCCTTCGAAGGCACTATAGATTATTCTAGCATTTAGTTTCAGTTTCAGTAATGATGGAATGTTAAGTGTTTCCATATGTGTTGTCGATGGCCTAGACTTAATGCTTAATTTGCTGACGAAGTGCTCGTGGCTGTTCTCTACACCATTCGCTTTGTACCAGGGCAATGTTTACTAATAACTGAACGTCATCATCAATCGTAAGGTGATAATACACATTAACGCCTTTGGAAATCGGTGATAAAGTAATATGTTGTATGATACTTAGAACAACAAGCAAACAGCAGTGTTAACAAACGTGGTTGTGTACACACACACGCACAAGTGTGTGTGTGCGTGTGAGTGTGTGTATGTGTATATATATATATATATATATATATATATATATAAAGGGATAAAGAGAGCAATGGTAAGGTTGGAAATATATTTTATGGATAGAGTCTTAAAGCTGTTTCTGGGAAGATCCAGTACTTCTCTTCATCGGAGACAGAAATAGTAAAGGAATCGATTATTATATCCATAGGCGGAGAGTCTTAGTATGAAGTGATAGTGAGTGTGATGTGCTGAAAAAAGAAAGAAAGAGAG
>NC_068985.1:97613857-97617303 GCF_001194135.2 Octopus bimaculoides | reverse complement strand
ACACACACACACACACACACACACACACACACACACACACACACACACACATACACACACACACACACCCATATATATCAACTGTGACAACTAAACACTGAAAGAACCAACCAGAGATTTCATTACGTACGTGCGCTCAGGACAACAGATTCGTTTGAAGAAGAAGAAGAAACTTCCTGTGAGCGATGCAAAGTGGAACGGCTATTGGGAGGTAGCTGCAGATTTACCCGGGTGCCAAAGAATCTTTCCCATCTCAGTTACGAAGAAACCAGATATCATATGATGTGAAAGAAGGAAAGTGGTAACATGGACGCCACTCGGGATCGAAAGATTAACCGTTATGAAAACCACCTCGAGGAATGTGAAAACGCAGGCTAGGAAGCGGAGCATTTTCCAATCGAAGCTGGATGTAGAGGATTCGTTGGACACAGTGTAAGGCGACTGTTGTTATCGTCAGGCCTAACTCATCGTAAAGTAAATGCCACCATGAAAGATATCCAAACTACAATGGAAAAAGCAAGCTGCTGGATTTGGTTAAAAAGAAGCGATGAGCAATAATGACTTGTAGATACGTGGTATTTCGTTATACAACCATAACGTATATTAATGTTTTTATAAGTCAACACTACGTCCTGCTGCGTTAGAAGTACTTATTACATTATTTTGTTATGTTATTTCTACAGAAATTATAGCCAGAAATTATAGTGCAGGCTATAATTTGTGTAGAAATATCCTTAAGAAAATAACGATGAGTAATGGCTAGAAGGATCTGATAACCAGTTGATCTAGCAGGCGGGGGCCTCATTTCAGTGAGGGAGTTCGGTGCGCAATGACGCCGTCGAGAAGCAAGGCCCGAAACAGCGTCGTTCTCTCCTGATGACTCCATAAACTTGCTAGCATCCGGTACGCGGAGCATTCAATTGGTACTCTCTTTTACTCTTTTACTTGTTTCAGTCATTTGACTGTGGCCATGCTGGAGCACCGCCTTTATAATCGAGCAAATCGACCCCAGGACTTATTCTTTGTTAGCCTAGTACTTATTCTATCGATCTCTTTTGCCGAACCGCTAGGTTACGGGGACGTAAACACACCAGCATCGGTTGTCAAGCGATGATGGGGGGGACAAACACAGACACAAACATATATATATATATACACACACATACATATATATGTATATACATATATACGACGGGCTTCTTTCAGTTTCCGTCTACCAAATCCACTCACAAGGCTTTGGTCGGCCCGAGGATATAGCAGAAGACACTTGCCCAAGGTGCCACGCAGTGGGAATGAACCCGGGACCATGTGGCTGGTAAACAAGCTATTTACCACCACAGCCACTCCTGCGTTAGTTATTTTTAAATGTGTGTGTGTGTGTGTGTGTGTGTGTGTGTGTGTGTGTGTGTGTGTGTGTGTGTGTGTGTGTGTGTGTGTTTCATGTAAAAGATACAGCACCATGTGATTTTAAGAGAAAAATATGAACTTTCAGAACTGATATGAAAGTTTGATTTTATTTATTTCAATTTTTCATTACAGTTCACTCCAGCATGAAGAAGTCGTCTTAAACGAAACCGGTATATATTTCTTTTCTATTTTCCATGATAATATTCTCTAAGCATATTCATCTTATCTTCTTTCTTTTTTTTAATACATATTTACTCGTTTGTAACCTTTTAACATTTTAAAATGCATGAATATAAATACGGTGGCCGAGCTGGCAGAATCGTTAGCACACCGGGGGGAAATGCTTAGCGGCATTTGATCCATTCTGAATCCTAATTCCACTGAGGAGGACACTTTGCCTTTCATCCTTCCAGGGTCGATAAAACAAGTGCCAGTTGAATACTGGGCTTGATGTAATTGGCATAATCCTTCCCATGAAATTTCTGGGCTTGTACCAAAATTTGAAACCAATATGTATGTATATACGGGGGAAACACCTAGCATCGTAGCATCATAATTTTGAAATATCTATAAAACCGTCAACAACATGTTTATTTTTATGTTTTTTAATTTATTATTAGTGTTGCTTAATGTGTTTTGCTAAAATTGCTGTTTCTTTTCAGATATCATCAGAAAAAGGTAATTAAAATTCTTTAAAATCACAGATCTATCGAACTTTCAAAGAGATCAAATTGTTTGTGCTCGTGTGGCAGGTGCTAGCGTAACGAAAACAGCTGAAATGTTTGGTGTATCAAGGAGTACTGTCTCGAAAGTAATGACAGCCTTTGAGAAAGAGGAAAAGACCACCTCGTTGAAACAAAACTCCGGAAGAAAGCCAAAAATTTCAGATTGGAACCGTCGGACTCTTACGCGAATTGTTAGAAAGGATCACAAAAGCACAGCTCCCAAAATTACTGCAGGGCTTAATGACCACCTCAAGAACTCAGTTTCTACAAAAATTGTTCGCCGGGAGCTGCACAAAGTCGGATTTCTCGAGAAGGCTGCAATCAGAAAACCACTACTTTCAAAAACAAACGTTGCAAAGCGTTTAGAGTGGAGTAAAAACCTACAGATTTAGTCCCCAGAGCAGTGGAATAATGTTATTTTCTCGGATGAGCCATCCTTTACTTTGTTTCCGATCACCCAGACTGCCTTCTTCCAACTGTTAAACATGAAGGAGGATCTGTGATGATCTGGGAGGGCTATATCTTGGAAACCCACCGGCCCAATGGTTTCCCTTCATGGCAGAATTAATAGTCAAGACTATTTAAGCATTTTATCTGATCAAATTCATGCTATGTTTGCGGAACTGTTTCCGGAGGGAAACGCAATTTTTCAGGATGATAATGCACCAATTCACACAGCTAAAGTAGTTACTGAATGGCACGAGAATCATTCTAGTGAAGTTGAACATCTTATCTGTCCACCACAGTCCTCAGATCTCAATATTATTGAACATTTATGTTGCATTTATAGAAAAAACATGTAAGGAGTCGATATCCTCCACCATCATCACTACAAGAACTGGAGACTGTTTTAGCTGAAGAATGGACAAAAATTCCTTTGGAAACAATTCAAACTTTGTACGAGTCCATACCTCGCAGAATTCAAACTGTAATTACTGCCAAAGGCAATCCTGACCCATATTAAAATGAATTTGTTTGAAATTGTAAGGTGTTTCCATTATTTTGTCCTACACCAGATTGTATACAGGAGTGAATGAACAAATAAAAGAAAGTAGCACTCCATTGGTGGAGTTATAAGTTTCACTCAACTTCATTTTGTTTTTCACTGAGTTTTTCACTTAGCTTCATGGGCGTAGAACACATTCACGTCTTCAGTTGTTCGGAAATAAATACTATCTCCAAAAGAATCTGCTGATAGTTCGGAAGTGCTCTGCGCCCACGAAGCTTTAAGTAATACGTATCGCATTTTGTGTGTGTGAGTGTGTGTGTGTGTGTGTGTGTGTGTGTGTGTGTGTGTGTGTGTGTGTGTGTGTG
>NC_068985.1:97608790-97612297 GCF_001194135.2 Octopus bimaculoides | reverse complement strand
CTCTGCCAGCTCGCCGCCTTGGAAATAATAATAATAATAATAATAATAATAATAATAATAATAATAATAATAATAATAATAATAATAATAATAATAATAATGGTACCCTAGGCATAACACCTACATGAACTTCTAACTTGTTGTCTCTTGAGGTCTCTGGGTGAGACTTGGATCCAACTTGTACAAATGCAAAACAAAAGTCAAACATAAAATAATAATAATAATAATAGATTTTAATAGAAAAAATAAACAATTATGACGATTTAAAGTGGGAAACACAAAGGTTGCGGTCGATGAAGAGAGTAGATGTGATACGAATAATAATTGGTGCACTTGGAAGTATCAGCACTCTACTACCAACATGGCTGAAAAAGATTGGTGCAAGTGTGAAGGTAGAACACTTACAAAATCCAGCATTGCTTGGAACTGCAAGAATTCTTCGCAGGGTTCTTGAAGCATCACCAGTAAATAAGTTTCATGTTAGTCCGCTGGTTGTGGACAGCTGACACTTTCCATCATACCCAGCAAAATAAGCTGTAAGCTTTCATATAATAATAATAATAATAATAATAATAATAAACTTTCAAAATACAAAGACCTGGAAATAAAGGTAACTCGAATGTGGAATCTAAAAACAGAAACAATTCCTATTATAGTAGGTGCCTTAGGTATAATAAAAAAAATATTCAGACAAATACATAACAAAAGCACCAGGACTTACAAATATATATAACATACAGAAAATTGCACTACTGGGCACTGCACACATCCTACGCAAGACACTTTCAATACAGTAACCATAAGAGCATCACAACAAACCACAGCACATACCCAAGGCGCATAGAGCTGCGCTCGGTCGTGAAGTGAAAGCACGTTATAAATATAAAACTACTGAACAATAATAATAATAATAATAATAATAATAATAATAATAATGATAATAATAATAATAATGATAATAATAATAATAATAATAATAATAATAATCCTGCCGCGGCTAATTTTGTCTTTCATTATTGTCATCATCATCAAGGCGGTGAGCTGGTGGAATCGTTAGCACGCTGGACAAAATGCTTAGCGGTATTTCGCCGTCTTTACGTTCTATTTCGACAGCAAGCCTGTCTTTGTCGAGTTCGAGTGATAAAAATTCAAAATTACGTAAATTCAAATCTAAAGAATGAACGAGAACAACCAGCGTCCACGCGTTGATGGAATGACATCATCAGTCTTTAAGTTTCAATAATAATAATAATAATAATAATAATAATAATAATAATAACAATAATGGTTTCAAAGTTTGGTACCAAGCCAAGAATTTGGGGGAAGGGGTTAGCCGATTAGATCGACCCCAGTGTTCAACTGATACTTATTTTATCGACCTCGAAAAGATGAAAGGCAAAGTCGACCTTGTCGGAATTTGAAATCAGAACGTAAGGACGGACGAAATGCCGCTAAGAGTTTTATCCGGCCTGATAACTATTCTACCAGATCGCCACAGCGATAATAGTTATTATTAATATTAGAGAAAAAAAAAATAATAATAATAATAATAATAATAATAGTTATAAAAATAAGACTACTGAACAATAATAATAATAATAATAATAATAATAATAATAATAATAATGGTGATGATAATGGTTTCTAATTGAGATACAGGACTTATATCTATGAGGGGAGGAGATCAATCGCTACCATTAACTCATATCTTGACAGTTACTTTAAAATTATTGACTCCGAAGATAAGAATAACATGCAAAGTTAATAGAAACCTTTATGTAGATAACAGAGCAGCAGCCTCTCATGTATTCAGTGAAGACTATTCTTACTCTACGAACATATGTATGTATATGTATGTATGTACGTACGTACATACGTACGTATGTATGTATGTATGTATGTATGTATGTATGGAGTAGAGAAGTTCTGAATAGTCACTCGCTCGTAGACTTCAAAAGTGAATCAGCAAACTGATTTTTAACATCAAAATTAAAAAATGCCCGCATTAAACACAAGGTACAATATATGCAACATACCAGCAGCTCGCACATACACAAACACACGCACACACATACATTGATACACACATACATACATTTTCAGAAACTAATTTACTTCAAGAATACCTATTAGTTTGAACATCGTTTTTATTAAAGAATAGTTTCGAAGGTAGTTCCATACATATGTCACAGATTCTATAATAAAACTACATTAAATATTAGCTATAACAGTACTTTGCCTCCACCACCACTAACGAAGAATAGCAAAAGCAATCATACAATACAAATAACGTGGATAAATGACTCTGAATATTCATCTTTGTGCAATTGTAATACCATTAATTCATGTCCCCTCAATGGAATGTTCTTGATAAGATACTAACATTCCAAGCCCAAGTCTTTTCATCTCATGTGTATATCATGAGATGATATGAAAGTCATTTCATTCAAAAGCCGATTTACGCATTGATTATTCCAGGTTCAGCACCCAGAAACACCACCTCATTCTCTAAATAAGTCTAGAGACTTACAAACCAAAACAAACGAACGTCATAAACTAGACAAATGCTATACATTACACGGAGCCAACAAATGCCAACACTGCTTAGCAGAGAAGAAAAAATCCGAACAAAGAATAAGATACTAATGCATATGATGCCAGCAACGCAGCAAAAATCCATGCAATAACATATCTGTAGAGTAAAGATTATTTGCTAACATAACGTGGCAGTCCTGGTTTAGGACGAATGTTGCTGTAATTTAACCCCAGGAGACAGCGTCTCCAGCTGGCTATACGACACGATCTGTGTCCTTATATTTTTGAACAAGGGCATTTAGCACCCCCACCCAGCTCAAAACAATATAATAAAACTAAATACCCTTGTTCGAAAGTATAAGGACACAGATCGTGTTTTATAACCAGCTGGAGACGAAGTCTCCTGGGGCTAAATTACAGCAACATTCGTCCTAAATCAGGACTACCCTGTTATGTCGGCAAATAATCTTTACTCTAGAGTAACGTTGCTGAATATTTCTCGTTGAGAGATTTACAAATATTAATTTTCTATAACATATTTGTTCATTCTTAATACATTATGGTAGATTCGAAGGGGTATATATGATTGCTATTGCTTTTCTTCAACGGACAACAACCCTCCCCAACTCTTAAGACAATGAGTCCCTAATACATCCACGGGTGTAATGAATTATATATTGTTACATTAAGAATCAGAACTACCTTTAAAATACTATGAAAATTGTTACCATTTGAGAAAAACTTCAACAGCTGCTGGGTTAAATCTTTAGATCGACATACATCGAACACCAACGTATCAATGAAACCGCTTCGTAAATATATTTCCAAAAATCATCTCACAAAGCTATAGCAAGATATCTCTGATAACATCGTAACTACGTTCATAGTCAGTAGAATATTTGTTTTCATTTCTATTCTCTAGTTTTTACTGCATTTATACGTACATAAATATAACACACACACACACACACA
>NC_068985.1:97602093-97606029 GCF_001194135.2 Octopus bimaculoides | reverse complement strand
TATATATATATATATATATATATATGTGTGTGTGTGTGTGTGTGTGTGTGTGTGCACATATATACATACACACACATTTTCTTACTACTACTACTACTACTACTATTATTATTATTGAGTGAAAGAGCAGTGCATGCCGTCAATGTGACACCGAGGTAAAATATACGAAGCCCAGTATACCCATCATGACTACCTGCCTGATAAGGGTACATCAGGCACATGCATCACAACCATGTGTGCGTGACATGGTGATCTTATATCAAAATAAACAGCACATGACCTTGCAGAAGGAGCCCAGTTAGAATTTTCTTCAGGTTGAGTAGCCCATCCTGCTCAAAAGGTCCGTGAATAAGGTTTGTTTCAAGGATGAACAAAACACCCATGTTTCCAGAGGGGAATTATTCAAATAATTACAAATTCCTCTCAACACATGGCTATGAAGCTCCCCCACTACTTCTGCTCGTGATATGAGATGCACATATTGACAGCAACTAAAGGACATGTTCAACTTGTTAAGGTCAAACAAGTGACAAGCAAATCTGAGGTATTGAGCAGAATATTTGCTGCAGCCTATCTTTTTATACCAAGACAAAACAATGTAGCCCAACGTTCTGAGTTCAAATTCCGCCACGGTTGACTTTGCTTATCACCCTTCGAGGTCGATAAAATAATTACTAGTTGAATACTGAGGTCGATGTAATCGACTGCCTCCCTCTCCCAAATTTCAGTCCTTGTGCCTATAAGTAGAAAGGATTATTATCATTATTACATGGACCCCAGTGCTCAACTGGTACTTGTTATCGATGGTTTCTGTCGAACCGTTGAGTTCAATTCTCTCCAAGGTCGACTTCATCTTTTATCGTTTTAGTGTCGATAAATTAAATTCCAGTCCAGTACGGGAGTTGATTTCTTTACTCTCGTTCTTTTTCCGTAATTCCCTTTTGCTTTCTCTCTCGAAGAAATCAATTCTATTTACACCTGTTGGTTGTTGGGCTTCACCCAGTTGAAAATGCTCGAAATCAAAATGAAACATTTGTAGATACATGAATGCATATATTTCAGATATGTTCCGCACCGAATCCAACTCATTTCGATTCTTTAAGCACACCTTCAAATTCGATAGCTCAGTCATTGTTTCATTGATTTCTTCCTGAAGAAGGGCCTTCTTGAAAACGTCAGTTGTGACACCTCCTCTCGTCATATGAACATACTTAGTTGGAATCTTCACAATAGCCTCATTAATGTATAAATTATGTGATACTATATCCTTCAAAGTGGAAGCATGTGGCTTAGTGGCTAAAGTGTTGGACTCCTGATCGTATGATTGTGGTTTCGATTACTGAACTTGGTGACGTGTTGTGTTCTTGAGCAAAACATTTCATTTCACGTTGCTCCAGTCCACTCAGCTGGCCAAAATGAGTAATCTTGTGACTGACCGGCGTTCCGTCCAGGTGGTAAATATATACGCCACGAAAACCGGGGAACCGAACCATACGAATCCATGGGGTTCGAGAAGGACGCTCTATCCTTATTACATCCTTCGCATGAGGAAGAAACTGAATGGAATAGCGATAGTAGGAAACGTGGAAAATGACATATCCCAGGTTTAATCCTATCCTAAACCAGTCATCGTGAGAAAGTTACGGTCAGCAAACACAGGAGGCAGCTAAAGGAAGTACGACAACATAAAAAGACTTTTCCGCACCAAATGTTTTTCAATCGAGGTTTTGATATTTTCCGTTTGCACTCTAATCATTCTAATACATTAAGTAAATGTTACTTCCTGTTTATGGCTATAGTCGAGCCTGTGTAGGAATGTCACACATACACATACATACATAGATATATGCCAATACATACATGTAAACTTTAGCACATATATACATATACAGCTTTTACGCATACACACAAACTGGTAAAGATGTTTTAGCATACATACGTAAGACTATGTCTATATGTGTCTGAATGTATCTATACGTATGGATGTGTATCATTTGTACGGAAATGCATGTATGTGGGAAATTAAATATATTTCTTTACCCAAGATGAGAATAAAATGTTTATAGATGCATCTATTTCAGGTATCTTCCTCGCTAAATCCATCACTGGTCCTCAAGTGTACATATAAGTCTTTTTTAGTACACTTTCAAGGATCGATACTTCCGCCATTGTTGATAATATAACTTCATTAGGAAAACTAAGGTGCAAAAAGAGCACCTTAGAGTTCTTAGGATAACAAGGACATGTGAACAGTGCTAAAACACTTGGTAATTATATCTTACGTATCTTTGTATATTTACGTATATATTTATATGTTTATTGCTGTCCGTCAAATTTAATGATGGCTGTCTACCTCAGTTATAGGTCCTTTAATCACTGTAGCTTCTGAGAAAGAAGCAATAAGAGAGAACGCAACTGCGAGGGCAACGGATGGTTAGCGACGGATACCGCTTATGTTGCACCTACCGCCTGCTCTCACGAGCGGGAAAACTATGAAAGTGTTAGATTTCGCGTTCGTAGATACACATGATATCTCGACCGCCACTACGATAAACAATAACTCTGAGACCCAAAATGCATGATCTACATTGCACACAAAGATACCAATGCAATGAAACACTATGGTGGTGTTGGCAAGGAGATAGCTCGAGTAGCAAAGGTGACTTGTACCTTCTTCCAGCCACTGTTAAAAAAACCCTTCATGGATCAGGGTTAAGCGAGGATATATCAGTCCTTCCGTCTCAGCTCTCTCTCTCTCTCTCTCTCTCTCTCTCTCTCTCTCTCTCTCCTTCCCTCTCTCTCCCTCTCTCTCCCCCCTCTCTCTCTCTCCCTTTCAATCTCATTTCATCGTCTGAAATCCAGTCTGTCGAAAACCTCCTTAAAGCTAATACCTACAGCAGTTTTCCTACACAGTGTATTCAGCTGGCAAAAATGAACAGTACCTGTAATTCAAAAGGGCCAGCCTTATCACATTCTGTGTTACGCTGAATCTCCCTAAGAATTAAGTTAAGAGTCCCCATGTTTGCGGAGTTCGCAACCACTTGCATATTAATTTCATGAGCAGGCTGTACCGTTGATGGAATCAACTGGAACACTTGTCGTCGTAAACGACGGAAGGCCAGGCCAGGATGCGCCATGAAAACCTGACTTAGTTTCAGTTTTATGAATCCAAGCGCTCATGACAGACCTAGATAAGTATATTAGTGCAAGACAATTGCTGACCCAAAACTGGATTTATCCGTCTTTTTGACAGCTCTAGTTTTGTACAATTGGGTGCTGGAAGGACCGTTTATGGTTGCAGTCAATCCGATCGAGTAACAGATTGTTCTGGAGTACATATATCAGTAGAAGAGCATTTCAAGTCTACCAAACTAGATCCAACCGGATTCAAAGTGTACGTAATTTAATGTGGGCACAGTTTTGAGGCTCTAGAGTTCTGTTATTCATTCGTCAAGTCTTGTTTATGTTTTTCAAAACTAGTATGAGAAAACAATGTAAACGAATAACGACACACACTTCAGAAAATAACGGAGTGGCACTCAAAGGGACTTGACGCACACACACACACACACACACACACACACACACATACACACATACACACACATACACACATACACACACACACACACACACACACACACATATACAAATGCATGTATATAAATATATGTATATATGACTGTATATATATGTGCATGTATGTATGTATTCGTTAAATTTATACACATGTCCGTACATAATATTTATACATATGTACGTGCTTACATAATTCATATACATACATACATACATGCATACATACATACATATATACATACATACATACATACATACATACATACATACATACATACATATATACATACATATGTACTTTCCAAATTGACACCAACAAGAACATCAGCAAGAATAACCTCTCTGTCTTCCACGTTT
>NC_068985.1:97592474-97599974 GCF_001194135.2 Octopus bimaculoides | reverse complement strand
ATAATGCCCACAATAAATATGCACTAATTCTAATTCGTCAATTGCTTTCAATATCTTCCGGAGCAACCTGTACTCCTATGTCCAGGCTCTGCCCTTGCCAGTTTCCGTATGGCAGCTACCAGCCAGGCTACATTCACTTCTGAGGGTACGTCTTCTACCCTAATCCTGGAAGCACGCCTTCCAAGGTATACAGGTAGAAGCACCACTTCTTCAGTTTTTAACGGTGTAGCTGTGTGCAGTCTGGTGATAGCTATCTCTCGAAACAACTCATCCACCGTTCCGTACTTTCTTCCCCTAGCAAGGCATGAAATCCCTTGCCAGACTGGTCCTAACGCCTTTTCCACTTGGGCGACTGACACTACTTCTATTTTCCTTGTTCCCACCGCGTATGTCCTATAAAAAAATCGTCCTCTCGTTTATATTTTTTAACACTTCTTTGGTGGGGAACACCTTCACATCGTTCTCCTTCCTTTTGAGTATTTCCTTGAACCTGCTCAAATCTTCTAGACATATGTCTTCAATTTCTCCTTTTGCTGCTGCAGCATAACTCTTTGTTTCCATTTCCTAGTCTATTCTTTTTAAATATTTTACCATTTCTTCCTCAGACGACACAAAGCTTGAAGAAGAACTCAAATTCCCGCAACTCATGACACAACGTTCCTCCATTACACAAGAGGAAAGACGTCTCACCGCTAAGACAGCTAAAAAAAACACGTGTGTTGCACACAAGCTTCTTACCACACAGCCACGCCTGCGCCTATAAGTCCTAAAGGCAGCATAATCCCTTACGTATAGCAAATATTACCTCTATTGTAAGGTGCCAAGCCGGTAGAATCACTACTGTGTTGGAAAAAATGTTAAGCGGCATTTCTTCCGACTTCACGTTCTGAGTTCAAATTCCACCGAGGTCGACTTGCCTTTCATAGCCTCGAGATCGATAAAGTAAGCACCAGTTAAGCTCTAAGATCGACTTGCCCTCTGTAATCGACTTGCCCTCTGTAATCGACTTGCCCTCTGTAATCGACTTGCCCTCTGTAATCGACTTGCCCTCTCCTTCGAAATTGCTGGCCTTGTGCCAAAATTTGACAACAAGTTTACCTCTTATCTATCTATTTATTTATTTACTTTTTGCTACGGAATTTTGTGACAGCAGAAATTTGTGCGTAAATTATGTCTTTATTCGTAATGTAAGTAAGAATCTATACGAGTAACCAACTTCAATAAAAAAAAAATTGATTTCATCTTGAAAATCTTGTGTACGCACACCTTTTTTTCTTTGTGTGCTTGTTGTAAAACATGTGTGCGCGAGCACAAGTGCACAGAAAAGCTGAATCTGGCAAAACAGCACCGCTACATAAATAATTTCCTTTTGTTTTCATTGACTTTATTATCATTATTATCATTATTATTATTATTATTATTATTATTATTATTATTATTATTATTATTATTATCATTATTTTCCATAATGGGTTAACTATTTTTCCAGTTTTGTAATGGATAGCAAAGGGTCACCATTGATTGTAGTCCTACTTGCTTTCATATCACTTTTCAAACAGAATTAAATAAAAATAAAATATTTATTTTCAAGTACATTCATCATGTTTAGCAACTTAAGATTTGCGCCTTCACATAAAATTTTGCTCAGAGACTGAAAGAAATGTTAAACTCTTCGAGTGTTTTTTAAGCGGGATTTGCCAGAATGAATTATAGCACTTGAACAATTTAGTCTAGCGATCTAACATCACGTGGAACAACAACTTCCATTGAAATCATTGCTTATATAATATCATAAAGTTTTGTGACCGTGTAATATATCGGGTTTATTCGAGACTAAATGTTTGGGTTTTATACAAATAAGTTGGCAGAAGCAAATGTAATAGTATCGCATAACAAATAATACAACCTCCCAGGAGATCTCAAGTTATGTTCCAGCATTGGAATAGCGTCGAATGCGTATACTTGACGCATTTGTGGGTTTTTTATATTCTAAGATTTGAAAATAAATTGAATTTGTTTTGCTTTCTTCGTTCTAATAATAACAAACATCTAACAATTGCAAAACTGACAATTGTTTACATTTTCCTGTGTTTCTTTTCGTTTGTCTAAAGTATAACTGTTAACACAATCTATCACCATCCTTTCTTTGTAGCTTTGTTTCTCTTTCACTGTCATGTCACTTTATAAGTTACGAGTCGTGAGATATTAAAAGGAAACACTCATAGACCGTTGCTTTGGGAAAGTGTGTTCAAAAACCAAAAATATTTGGGATTTAGGTTTTAAATCTTCGAGTAATGGAAAGCACTGCATCACATGGTTACAAGGCTTTAACTAAAAGCCAGTATCAAATTGGTTTTTGTCTTGTCAACGACATCTCAACTTTTAAAATAAAAGAACATTTTAATTTCGGTTTTGTAATGGTATTTCGAAAACTTCGTTCCCTACTGGATCAATAAGCCATCTAAGAAGAGTAAATAGATATTTAACGATTGTAGGCCAAGATTTGATACAGATACGTCCAAATAAAAATCACATTTTAACATCTAAATATTTCATTTTTGGAATAGTTACCATTGGAAATTAATGTCCCAAATCCAGTAGAACATATTTCATAGATTTGAAAAAGGAGGGTAATTATTTTTATTTTTGTTTGGTCTTTTTTTTTTTCTATTTAATGGAATAGTATTGAAAAACTGGTAATGAAACTTCTATGCAAACCCTCGTCTTGCTAAAGATAGCAGTAAAATCTCTCTAAAGTCAATAGCACGACCTTAAGAAAGAGAGTTTAACGACAGTATTTGTTAACAGAAAACGAATGAAAATGAAATCTGAATATCGAATATAGAATATATAAAGTACACACACTACTTCAGAGCAAAAGGAGAAATTTAAATCTTTATGATCAACGTGTTATGCACATTGTGTGTATGTGTGTGGGAGAGAGATAGAGTGTGTGTGTGTGTGTGTGTGTGTGTGTGTGTGTGTACGTATGGGCTTGTGTGTGTATGTGTACGTGTGCTTCCATGTTTGTGTGAGAGAGAGAAAAAGTGTATGTGTGTATGTACATATATATTATACACACATACAAATATACATTATACATATATATAAGTATACACGTATTATGTGTATGTGTGTGCACGTGTGTGAGTGCGTGTGTGTGTGTATGTGTGTGTGTGTGTGAGTGTGTGTGCGTGTGTGTGTGAGTGTGTGTGTGTGTGTGTGTGTACACACATAACATAGTATTCACCTTTGAGCACATGGGTGACATAGTTTTGCTATTGTTAGCTGAGCGATACCATACTGTTCAAACGATATCTAAACTGATCCCTAACCGACCAACCTCCTTTTCTTCTGATACGGACTCCTTTGATATCACCATTTCAGTGAAAGCTTCCAGTTGATGTTAGAATCTTGCAGATTTTCAAATAAATATAAAAATAGAACGATTCTGCTCTACATATCAGTCAATTATCCACGATTTTGCTTTTAGTATTGATAGTTGAAATGCTTTGTAGGTTAGTGTCTGATCACTCTGTCTTTGTGCACTGTATTTTTATACGATACATTTCCAACACCTAGATATTTGTAGCCCTCATTTTACTGATAGACCAGAATAGACAGACATTGACGTAAAGAAGATTTACTTCAGGAATAATATATCTTGCACTCAATTATCAAACATAAACATTTCTTTCGGCCAAATTCCATCCGTATATCATCTGAAAATGTTCTTATTAAGCCCAGATGTTTTTCAGCATCGTAAATATTTATTTCCAGAAGAAATTATGGATTACATGAATTTTTTGCTATTGTAAACTTTAACATAATATAACCACTGGATTTTATTTTAGAAAGAAAGTATACAATATAATAACACACGCTCTACAAAATGGCTACTCAGAAATATAAGACACCGACACAGCACATATTCAACACGATCACATCCAATACAATAATACAACGCATACTCTTACATAATCGACACCAGATACTACAACACATGCCACATCCCACCGTTAGCTCGCATAGCAACAAATTCTTCACAAAATCCGCCTAAAGACCATACCACAAAATCTGCTCAGTATATACTCTACAGCTTTGGCGCTGAATCTTTTAAACAAACGACTCTTTTACTTGTTTCAGTCATTTGACTGCGGCCATGCTGGAGCACCGCCTTTAGTCGAGCAAACCGACAGGACTTATTCTTTGTAAGTTTAGTACTTATTCTAACAGTCTCTTTTGCTGAACCGATAAGTTACGGGGACGTAAACACACCAGCATCGGTTGTCAAGCGATGTTGGGGGGACAAACACAGACTCACAAACATACACACACACACCCACACACACACACAAACACACACCTACACACACACACACACACACACACATGCATATATATGTATATATGCATATATACGACGGGCTTCTTTCAGTTTCCGTCTACCAAATCCACTCACAATGCTTTGGTCGACCCGAGGCTATTGTAGAAGACACTTGCCCAAGGTGCCACGCAGTGGGACTCACCCCAGAACCATGTGGTTGGTAAGCAAGCTACTTACCACACAGCCACTCCTGCAAATTATCATTTTATTTATTAATTCTACTTGCGTATAACAAAGGCGCGGACATGTCTGTGTGGTCCACAAGTTCGCTTTGCAAATCACGTGATTTCGGGTTCTGTTCCACTGCGCGGCACATTGAACAAGTGTCTGCTGCTATCACCCAGGAGTCGGTTAACGTCTTGTGAGTGGGCCTGGCAGACGAAAACTATATGCAAGCCTGTCTTATATACAGTAATCCATCGACAATCGCGGGTGTTACGTTCCAAAACCCACCACGATAGGTGAAAATCCACAATATTGTACTGTGTATTATTTTTTTATTATTTTTATAATTTGTATATATTTATTTCATTATAAATGCAAAACAACACCACGGAGGAATCGACGTAAGCTTAAATAATAAACCGCGATAGGTGAACCGCGATAGATGAACCGCGATAGGTGTACCGCGATATGGCGAGGGATTGCTGTACTGTTATATCCTTACGCCTCCAATATCGTAGTACGGTTGATATTGTCGATAGATAAAGAATACGCTATAACATTGTTATAATAATACAAAATAGAAACAGCAGCAGTAACAAACACGTTACGAACCAACAATCAATATTTCTAACACACTAAGTCGAACTGTAAACGGTACCTGGACTTCGAAGACTAAACTACGAACTGCTGACTACGTCAGACCGCCGATATTTATATGTAGAAAGGCGGTGTCCCCTCCATGTTTAGCACCTTGTGGGCAATAAAGAAATATATACTTATATGTAGTAAGGCGGTGAGCTGGCAGAAACGTTAGCACGCCGGGCGAAATGCTTAGTGGTATTTCGTCTGTCTTTATGTTCCGAGTTCAAATTCCGCCGAGGTCGAATTGCCTTTCATCCTTTCGGGGTCGATAAATTAAGTACCAGTTGCGTACTGGAGTCTATCTAATTGACTGGTCCCCTCCCCAAAAATTTCGTGCCTTGTGCCTAGAGAAGAAAAAAATATTTATATGTAGTGGTCCCGTCTGTTCCCGTCAGGGGGTGTCGTACTTTCGCCACAACATATACATAAATGTGAGTGTGTGTGTGTCTGTGTGTGTATGTGTGTGTGTGTGTGTGTGTGTGTTTCCTTCCAACACCTTGACAACCTGTATCGGTTTGTTTACATCCCTGTAAATTAGCATTTCGGAAAAAGAGACCGATAGAATAGGTTCCAATATGTACAAAAGTCTATTTGATCGACTAAACCCTTCGAGGCGATGTTCCAGCATGGCCGCAGTCCTGTGAGTAGAACAAGCAAAAGACATCACATTTTTCAACGTAATTATTATGGGTTTGAGAATGCCTGCTCAACATAGTCACTGCCGTATATTGGAACCCGGTACACGGCTCTTGCAACACATACGACACATAATCACCGCCCAACAAAATGACACGATTCACGTGGCATATATTAGTCCCAACATCAAAACGAGGAAACACTAATGAAACACCAGAAGGAATAAAACAAACCCCACAACGATATAAAACAGATGTAACACACAAACATACTTCTAAAGCGACAAAAGACAATGCAGCGCACACCTCGGGGACACAGATGTGCACTTAGTGATGCAGTAGAACCTCACATGAAGCTTTTAAAAATATGGTAATGATTAAAATAATGATGATGGCTTCTCGTATTTCCATATTTTGGGGAAATATTACAAAGAAAAATTGCAAAACAGTGGGAGACGGTTACATCGAGTGTGGTAAGAAACAATAAATAGAAAGAATATGAATTCAGATGCATAAAGTGATATAAAATGTATTGTATGTTTAGCCAGGGGTAGGGAAGGACAGTGGCCATGACATTTTATTTATTTATTTATTTATTTATTTATAGGAGTTCAGTGTCTGATAAGAGGAAGGCAGAAAGTTACCCTCAAAGAAGTTCGAATCCTTGTATTAGAGCGATCTATGTAACCAAGGCTACCAAACACGTGATGTCGATGTTAAACCAATCGATGGATTAACTTTTAATATCAAAGAATTTATTTATAGAGTAAAGAGATAAAACAAATGCCACAAGGTATCTCGTTCGATGCCCTAAAAATACCGCCAATCCGCCGACTTAGGCTGATGTTTTGTTTCATTGAGTCCTGTTGGGTGGATCTTTTGGACTCAATAAAATAAAACACCCGGCAAACGTTTACTGCGAACCAATTTGAGCTCAGAGAACCCTAACAATTACTGCGAGGCTATTTGTCCAACGCTGTAGCGACTCTGCCGGTTCACCACCTGTTAATCGAAACGGATATCAATTAGCTAGAGCCAACCAAGACACCAACAATACCGGATATTCCTGCAAATGGCAAATACCCTTTTTCAGAAGTAATATCCAGATTACAATGAAAGGCTCAAATGAGAACCATTGAACCAACTAATGGTTGTTAGTCTAGTTTCCGTCAGTTACGACGACAAAGGTGGCAGTTGATCCGATCAACGGAACAGCCTCCTCGTAAAATTAACGTGAAATTGGCTGAACACCTCACAAATACGCACACTTTTAAGACAGTTCTCAAGGAGATTCAGCGTGATACAGATTGCGACAAGGCTGGCCCTTTGAATTACTGGTACAACTAATTTTTGCCAGTTGAGTGGACTGGAGCAACGAGAAATAAACTATCTTACTCAAAGGCAAACGCGCCGCCGGGAATAGAACTCCCGAACATACGATTGTGAATTGAATACCCAAGACATTAAACCACACACCTTCTACGCACCTAACTAATGGTAAGACAGGCCTTCCCTGAATAAACTGAATGGTTAAATGGGTCTTCACACACTCTCACAAATTTCACTGGAAAAATACTGGAAAGTAACATTTCCTTCTTCGCCCTTGCTACATTCTTCAAGTGATAAGTGAAGAAATTGCGGGAGTGGCTGTGTGGTAAGTAGCTTGCTTAC
>NC_068985.1:97590873-97592103 GCF_001194135.2 Octopus bimaculoides | reverse complement strand
GTGTGTGTGTGTGTTTGTCCCCCCAACATTGCTTGACAACCGATGCTGGTGAGTTTACGTCCCCGTAACTTAGCGGTTCGGCAAAAGTGACCGATAGAATAAGTACTAGGCTTACAAAGAATAAGTCCTGGGGTCGATTTGCCCGACTAAAGGCGGTGCTCCAGCATCGCCGCAGTCAAATGACTGAAAAAGGTGAAAGAAAGAGAAAGAGAGAAAGTGATGACGGTCCGACCCGAAAGGATATCACAGTTCTCACAGACTTCTTTATAGTCTACACAACACATCTTTCAATGTAGCAACCAGACAGAGGAATAACGATAATAATGATAATTTTTGTAAGGGTTTCTGGCAATTCAGGAATGGTATGCAGTCGATTAAATCAACTCCAGACTTTGACAGGTATTTTATTTTATCGATCCTAGAAGGAAAAATATACCGAAATCGATCTTTGACATGATTTGAACCCACCACATAAAGCAGTATAACTAAATAACATACGGTATTTTGCACGGCGCTCTATTAATTTTGTCATCCACCGCATTCACAGCTTTTGCTACAACAATACCAACTAATACTACTACTACAATTGCCCTTATTGCTGATCACACTTCTTCAAATACTATTAGCGCATAACAATCCTTTCTACTATAGCCACAAGGCCTGACATTTGGGGAGAGGGAACTAGTTGATTACATCGACCCCGGTATTTCACCGGTGCTTAATTTATCGACCCCCGAAAGGAGGAAAGACAAAGTTGACCCCGGTGGAATATGAACTCAGAACGTAAAAACGGACGAAATGCCGCTAAACATCATGTCCGGCGTGCTATCGATTCTGCCATCTTGCCGCCTTACTATTGGTGTATAATAATGAAAGTTGAAGATAATGAGACTAGCGACAATATTTTGATAACAACAAGGTGGTGAGCTGGCAGAAACGTTAGCACGTCGGGTGAAACGCTTAGTGGTATTTCGTCTGTTTTTACGTTCTGAGTTCAAACTCCGCCGAGGTCGACTTTACCTTTCATCCTTTTCGTGGTCGATAGATTGCGTACTGGAATCAATCTAATCAACTGGTCCCCTCCCCCAAAATTTCGGGCCTTGTGCCCTAGAGTGGAAAAGAATATTTTGATAACAACTAAGACGTCGGGAAAAATGCTTAGCAACGTTTAGTCCGTCTTCACGTTCTGAGTTCAAATTCTGCTGAGGTCAACTTTGACGTTCGTCCTTT
>NC_068985.1:97585839-97590160 GCF_001194135.2 Octopus bimaculoides | reverse complement strand
TATATATGAAGATATATATATATATATATATACCATATATATATACATATATGTACACACAGTTATATATATATGTGTGTGTGTGTATATATATATGTGTGTGTGTATGTGTGTGTATAACTTCAATATATGCATATATATACACATATATGAGATATATATATGTATATTTACATAACATATGTATATGTATATGTCTATGTACATAATGTACATGGGTATATGTGTGTTTATGTGTATGTACATACATACATACTGAGAGACATATATAAGTATGAATGTGAACGTATGTGTGTTTGTAGGTGCATATATAGACATATGCCTAAATTAAATATTTCCCTCCAGCATTTTAGATTCAACACGCATGGCTAATCATGCCAGCACTTGCAGCCATGTCTAATTCTCAACAGTACGTTTACAGCTCATCACAGTTCTCTTTTCCTAAAGTTATTGACTAATGGCTCTTCACTGATATCAAACGAGCCTATGAACTGATGAAAGAGGCGACTGAAAGGCGAAAGGCTAATAACATAAACGAGAATACTGAATTTTCCCCGGTCATTTGATATCCAGATTGTCATTCCATGTTCTAGTTTAGTTCACGTGAGGATGAAACGATCAATAACATGAAACCTGACTGCTAACATCAAACGACGAGACTTAATTCGATATTTAAGCCATGCAATGATTTAACACGTCGTAGCAGGCGTTGTGATTCTTAGCAACGAAGCTTTTAAGTTTAACGGAAACTAGTTCTTATTCTCTTGTTCATTGACGATGCGTTTAAACAGTTTTCACAAGACAAAGATAATTATCTGAAATAAGCAAACATATCAAATCTTGATGCTGCCATGGCAGGCGAAATTTACAGTTTGTTGGAGTGTGAGATATATAATATCGAATATTGGTTTCTGACACAGGCACAAGGCTTCAACGTTTTGAGATTGAGATGGTAGTCGATTAAGATAAATCTGGTGATTTTATTATATTTCCTACGTAATGATAAACGATGAACTTGACTTCGGCGGGTTCGAAAACAGAATGTAAAGAGGCGAAGGAAAACAATGAATTTTCTTCGACGCTCAACTAGTCCAACACCTATTCTTATTTCTTCATTGCCTACAAGGGGCTAAGCATAGAGGGACAAGCAAGGACAGACAAAGGGATTAAGTCGATTACATCGACCCCCAAGTATGTTATTGGTACTTGATTTATCGACCCCGAAAGGATAAAAGCAAAGTCGACCTCGGCGGAATTTGAACTCAGAACGTAACGGCAGACTAAATACCGCTACGCATTTCGCCTAGCGTGCTAACGTTTCTGCCAGCTCGCCGCCCTCCAACACATAATGTCATGAAATGTCATAAGCATTTTAGCCCTGGCGGAACCCATCTCTCTTTAGCTGGAATCTTCCCACGGAGTAAAATAGGGAGAAAGGACAACAATTGACTTCAGTATTTATCTCTATATTGCCCACAAGGGGCTAAACATAGAGGGGACAAACAAGGACAGACAAAGGGATTAAGCTGATTACATCGACCCCAGTGCGTAACTGGTACTTAATTTATCGACCCCGAAAGGATGAAATGCAAATTTGACTCCGGTGGAATTTGAATTCTAGGCGTACAGAATATTGGAACCAAAAGACAAGGTGGTCGCCGTGGTAGTGTTAAACCGGGTAACATACAAATAACAAGTACAGTTACAGTTCAGCTAAAGGGCTTCCATACAATTTCCTCTGTCACTCACAAAGTTAATGTAGAAGATACTTGCCAAATGCGTCGAACAATGGGAATCGAACTCTGAAAGAGGTGATTACTCGGTGAATTGTTTGACGATATGACCATACATGCACCTATTTGCTTTATCGATTGTAATTAAAGATATCAAAAGCGAGTGAAAACATATTTGATATCCATAAATAGTTTTGATGTTCTGGATAAAACGGCAAGCCGGTAGAATTATTAGAATGCTGGGCAAAATACTTGATGGCAATTCATCCATCCCTACATTTTGTGTTCAAATACCGCCGAGATCGACTTTGCTTTTCATCCTTTCGGGAGTCGATAAAGTAAATACCAGTTGAGTACTGAGGGTCGATGTAATGGACTTACCCACTGTGTTGCCAAAATTTAAAACTAATACTTAATTCACTGGTGTTAAACTAAATGTCTTACATGATGACAAGGAGACATTAACTAGAGATGTCATTCACGCAAGAGAAAAACAGGCGAGTACATTATTGTACATCAATATACAAATTCACTTATCACTAATTTGTTAAGGGCGGTTAAAACTCTGCTTCACTAGAGCGATCTAATTCGACCAAAATATGTCCAAAGTTTTGGCTGCAACTTGCCAAATGAGATTTAAATATTAGGCACTGAGATGTGTTTTCCTATCTTTACTGCGTAAGTATTATTAGTTAATTAATTAGTTACTAATTTATCTTCGCCACATTAAATATGACAGCATTGAAGTTGTCGTTTTTAAGTGTGGCGTACTGTTACGTCTTCTTAATATTTGTGAAGCTTGGCAGAACCAATAGCACACCGGACAAGATGCTTAGCGGCATTTCGTCTGTCTGTATGTTCTGAGTTCGAATTCCACCTAGGTCGATTTTGCCTTTCATCCTTTCGAGAGTGTTAAACTAAGTGCCATTTGAGCACTGGGGTCGATGTAATCGACTTACTCACACTCCCTAACTTGCTGGCCTTGTGCCAAAATATGAATCATATATTAATGTGGCTATTTTGGCCTGTTAGAACTAACAGTCACATCTCCGGAAATCACAACTTATTTTGTTTCAAAGACAATATTGAATAATGTAGTCCTGTATTCATTAGGTCTGAAAAAGACGGGATGGTTATGGATGGGAAACTTTTGTCCATAGGTGTGTCCATTTGCTAACCTCGGCCTAAACAACAATAACATTGGTTTTCATCCTTCCGAATCACTAAAATAGGTACAAACGTTGTACTAAGTTCAGGTCTTCATACCCAACAAATTTGTTGTGCTGTGCCGAAGACGGGGCTTTTTGATTCAGTTCTACAACTGATTTTAATTTTTAAGAAACTTCGTTTAATTGCGATCATGTTGACTTAGGAGAGAAAAACAAAACAGGTTTGGGATTGATGGGAATAGAAAAGGAGTATTGAATATCAACCAAACATCTCTTCCATTTTAAAGATTCGTGTGGTCTCTCAGCTTTATTGAAATTACAGTAAAATTACTCTCATTTTTTACTGTCTCAAATCTTAAAACTCACAGGGTCATTTATCCGATTTCCATGATTTTTAAGTAACCGAGATCATAACATTCCCCTCCTGAACAGAACGCCAGTTCGTCGCAGGGCTGCTCATTTATTGCTGAGGAATTTAAACAGCGTGAAATGAAGTGTTTTGCTCAAGAATCTAATGCACTACCTGGTCCGAGAATCGAGTCCACGATCTTGCAATCTGTAGTAGAAGACCCTAACCACTAGGCCACACGGCTTCGCCCTCGTATCTTACATAAGCTTCATAAAGGAAAAAGATTGTTATATAATCCTGAATATACATAAGTCGGGGCCAAAAGTTTGGAACATGTTTTTAAAAATTAAAATTGTTATGCCCAACATCAATTCGACTAAAATTAAACAACGTAGAAATATTTTCACCTAATAACTGATTCAATAGTTCAATAACAAGATATTGAACCATTGGATCAGGTATTAGGTAAGAATATCTCAACGTTTATACATTTAAATTGAATTGTACTTGGGAATAACAATTTTAATTTCTAAAAACAGCGTTCCAAATTTTTGGCCACGACTGTAAAGACGAGATGATTGCAAGCGAAGCACATTCCACCAGAGTTGTAATCACGATGGCAGAGGATGGAGGGGCTGATGGCTAATCAGCGATAACAAAGGAATTGTGTTCAAAAGGGCAACACCCAGGAAACAAGACCGGTTCGTGGTCTCAGTTCAGTGAGTGTTCATTTCCTACTGTACAGCCCTCGCCAAATATATTACAATAGAATTAATTATATTTAAAGAGACGAAACCTAACGTTCTTAGGTCAGAGAAATATTTTGACATTTCTACCTTCCTTTGTCTTCCCCGTAACTTTCATTCTGACGTACATAAAGTGACCATCTGAGATCGTAAATGTTCAAGAGTTTAACGAAAATTGAACGCCCTATGTTATGCGTGTGTGTGTGTGCGTGCATACACACACGTACACACACACACACACACACACACACACACACACACACACACATATATATATATATATATATATATATATATATATATATATATATATATATATATATA
>NC_068985.1:97578631-97584959 GCF_001194135.2 Octopus bimaculoides | reverse complement strand
TACAGACACACACACATACGCAGACACACGCACACACACAGACACACACACATACGCAGACACACACACACACAAAACCTTGTCTGGTGACGTGATTCTTGAAGATAGTATTGAATATTCTTTATACATTGTAGTTTATAATTTGTGATTATTCAACAATCTTTATCGATTGAAGAAGCTTTTGTAACAAACATGAAATAAAAGAAGAGTTTACACCATACTTTATGTTACTCTCTCATACTAGATCTGCTCTTAATACTATGTAATAGCCCTATGCTGGTTGTGTGTTCCTCTAGCGGGTCAAGTACGCTCAAGAGGGAGTTTAATGGGAGTATTATCAAGAACCACACTCAATACGGTAAATTGTCGAGCATCGTGTGTATCCATTTCCGCTTTCATATATATTTTCTTTTGGACTTTCTTATGTCTCCTATTTCTGAAGAAGAGCTTTTGTTCGAAAGGTAAAACAATCACTCTTTCCTTCTCTGAGTGTCTTATTAATACTTTGCATGTACCACGTTCTCTTGTTATTGTTTTTTCCGGGTTTTTTTTCACCGCTGGTTTGATTAATCATATATATATATATAGCAATAAGAAAATGGAGACGAATATGCGGTATCCATCGACTTGCAGACAGTGTATTCCATTGAATTAATTTGTTTATTTTGTAACTAAAATGACAAAAACCACAATATACAGATGCTTATGACATGTCATATTAACAACTAAGGTTAAAAATATAAGGTACATTTAGCAATTGGAGAATATACAGAAACTTACAGCTGTTTCGGCCTAGAGTTGGCATGCCCCATTCTATCTCTATAGCTCCTGTGTGCCGGAGTAATTAGCAGATGAAAATGATGTAATGGGAGTACATGCATGATTCGCTAGGCCTCTTCAGAGATTCACAAAATTCACTAAGTTTCTGTATATATTGACTGATGTAAATATATAGCCCGCACCTCATTACAACGAGGGTCTGGCAGCCAGCGGGTTTATGAACTGCATAACCTATATGCCAGACCTAGCACCCTCAAAATGAAGCATACATATATACATACATGCATACATATATATATATATATATATATATATATATATATGTATGTATGTATATTAGGAAGAGGATATAAATGCATGTGTAAGTGTATTTGTGAGCCCGTTGTGTATCTGTATGTGTAAATATAAGTATATGTAATTCGAATAGATAAATTCATTTACGCACGTGTGTTCGAACAAACCACAAGCACACTAGAAATTCGGTTAAGTAGTTTAATATTGAACTAAGGATATTCTTTATGACGCAGTTTGCTTTAGTTTGTTTACGTCAGAGTTTGTATTGTAGTTCTTAAAGCCAGGACATAGAACCCCGAGAAATATTGCACATAATATATGTTTTTTCATACAAATATAACACTTCCTCTAAATTTAAGCCTGTTCGACTCTTTCAACGGTATCAGAAATATCGTTTATAGTTATTTGCTTTGAAAAATGTCCATCCGCTAAAATATTTTCTTCAATGGTCATATACCCTGAACCATTTCATTATATTTGAAATGCATTTTCGTGATTCGCATAAGCGAACCTTTTCATAAGATTTTCATAAGCGAACCTTTTCCTGTTTACATTCAATCGCTCACTGACACATTAATATTTACATTCACCCAACCACTCTGAGGATGGTCTCAAGCATAATCGAAACTTGTCAAATAAATAGATAGATAGATAAAGAGATAGATGAAGAGATAGACAGACAGCCAGACAGATAGACAGGCAAACAGATAGACAGACAGTGATATATATACATGTACATAATTTTTTTTTTTTTAAAGTTTGACAAAGGCTGATTTATTCAAGATGTATGACTGTGCATAAAACATAATCGCATACATACACAGGCACATACAGACAGACAGGCAGCCAGACACACACATACACACACACACACACACACACACACACACACACACACACACACACACACACACACACACACACACACACACACACACATATATATATATATATGCTGTTTTCTGTGAACATGCCAATTAATTATTAGTTTGGCGGGTATCAGTCACACATCAGCAAATAATTTGTTAGCTGATTTCGATAAGCCAGAAGAAAATTTCTTGTTTAGATTCATTGATCCCGGAGTACCTTCAACTGAAGAGACACACCCAGGTCGAAACATCGTGGTGTCCCAAAGTCCCGTTACTTTAATAATAGTATGTGTTGTGAACATATTTCATCTGAAAAACGTCCCCACGGACAAACTACAACAGCGTTTAGCATATTCACGTTCGAATCTGCCTGAATAAATTAAGAGTAGATATATTCCTCACTGTTCTGAATTTCATTGTTTTTCATCTACCTGCCGACTTATTGTCGGTTCGGCAGACATCAGCTCGCGCCAGCAGATAACTTTTTTGCTGGTTTCTGTAAACAAGAACCGAAATTCATGTTTAGTTTCATCGATCCAGAAGTAGCTTTGGCAACAGAGGCACAACCAGGTCGAAATACTCCGTGTCTCAAATCCCCTACCCCAATGAATCAAATATGTTATGAACACCTGTTGTTTGAAAAAAATGGTTTGTTCTCTGTAGTCAAAATTCTCCAGCGCTAAGCATATTCAAGTTCGAATCTACCAGAACGCATTAAGACGGGATATTCATATCACTATTATAATGATTATTTTATTATTCTTTTAACGCTTTACTGAATAGACTGAGGTCATGTTGGAGCACTATAAATATTTATTTAATCGACCTCCGTTACTTATGGATAGATACTTATTTCATCGACCCCCGAAATGTTTGCAAAGAAAATTGTTGAATTTGTCGGAATTTTAATTCTGCGCGTAAAGGGACGTAACCATATACCACAAAATCCTTTCGTTTGACGCTCTACTGATTCTACTATTCTACCTCCCATGATTCTCATTACCAACACTTATCTTTGTGAAAATCTGGCTACCAGCATTATTAAACTTTGCGTCATCCTCCAGGGTGGTGTTGTTTACTAATATCATTAAATTACTTGGGTAAGTGGTGGCTTAGGCCTGCAGGGGCACCCTAGTTTTGGTTATATACAGTTTCCAGTTTAGTATTGCGTAGATTCTGAAAAGTAATTAATAATAATCTCAAGATTTGCATCAAAAGTTGTACAGAAGCTACATCATATAATACATACATACATACATACATACATACATACATACATACATACATATATATATGTATACACATATATACATATATATAAATAATATACATATACACACACAGATGCATATATGGGTACAGGACGTCACCAACAGTAAACAACATGAAATACGAAAACAAATGAGTTCAATGCGCAAACAACGAGAGAAACAAATGGAAAACAGGACAAGTAACACAAAGAACGACCTTTCATCAGTTGTTGGCTGTCCATCTACTCCCCATTTCGAGCATTCAACGACAATATGAGTCTTCGAAGACAGTTGGTCCCATAAGTACCAAAATAAAATTTGGTATTTATGGATGGTCAAAGTTGGGAACAAAAACAGGACAGTAGAGACATATAAGGAAACTGACCGTATCAACCTCTTATGGCAATTAAGAGAATCACATGATTGGTTCAAATTCAATGTTCGATTAAGGCTATAAACCCCTTTGATCAGAGACAGAAGCAAATACAAATCCGTTTCATGTCCAAATTAAATATCGTTGTTGTAGTTGCTGTTATTGTTGTTATTGTTGTTGGTGGTGGTGGTGATGATGGTGGTGGTGGTGGTCGTCGTCGTCGTCGTGGCGGCGGCGGCACAGGTTGTGTTGGTGGTTCTTCTCATCGGACTCCTCGATAGTAGTCACGCCAGCAATCTTCATGATATTTCTAAGGCACCAGTTAGTTATTCCACTTAAATACATTGTTCTTACAGTTAATCGGGTTTGAAAGCTTTTTCAATTTCTCATCAGAGATTTCCCTTTGTAAGAGTAAACGTTTATAACGTCATGCCTTGAAATGTAATATTTGTATTTCTTAAACAATTAAATTTTTGGCCGTGGATATACAAAAATGCCATCATTGATCTTCCCAGGCTATTACACCTGGGAATTTCAACGAATTTGATAGTAGAGTCGTGATAGAGGTGTCGTAATCTGAGACTAAACATTGTTTAGTCTCACATGTTTAATAATGTATTTCTCTTGATAATTACAATCGTGAGATTCGTTATCTTTCATTCAAATCTTTATTGATTCGTTATTTTTAACTTCTGGTGTGATGTTTGTTTTTTTTCTATTTTAAGACTTTGATCTGGTGACCTGATTTCTTACCCAGTCTATCGCCACCTCTACCATGCTTTTTGATGCATTTAGTGGAGCTCGGGTTTCTGACTTGAGGATAATTTGATCCCTTGACACGATCTTTAATACTCTACTTTTTTCAAGTTGTTCGTTAAAGACACTCTACCTGATGCAACGTGGGACCGGTTTCGCGAGATTTCCCTTCTGAGGCATTGCTCACGCATCATTTTTGCCAGCAGCGCCACTCTTTGTTAGGTTACTTGTAAAGATAAAAGTAACAGTGACCCCAATTTTTTTGTTTTTTTTTCTTACGAAGATCAATAACCCCGCCTTTCACCGTATCAAAATATTTATAAAAATAGTTATTCAGCAGCCCCATTTTAATGTCGTGATCTTAAGATTCAACATTTCAGTAGTGGTGACCACTGTTTTGCTCTTGTCTTTTCTGTGGGTCCTTGTTCGATTTCGCGACGTATTCTCATAATATGAAGATGCGAGAAAAACCTTATGATGTCTTATATTAGTGGTAACCTCACTAGCGATGACCTGAATGTGAGGTTCATTAATAAAGATCTTTTGTCAACTTTTGGGAGCAGATGTCCACTGAAGATAAAGACAGTTTGATTTGATTATCTCCAAATTTCTTTCCCTGCTTCCGTATTGAACTGTCAGCCTTTGGATTTAATATCTTGTTGACAATACTGTGGGTGTATAATCACACATATGTCATTCCTTCTAAAATAGTTTACAATTTTCTATTTTAAAAGCTCATTGAACGAATATGACCATTTCTCGCCACAACACTAGAAAGAAAGTACTTTAATGTACTTCATAAGATATTAATCCTCAGCACTTTTGAATTTCGGTTTTGATAAGTAAATCCTGTTTACTTTCTTGTATAAATTTCATATAAGAGTAGAACAGTTTCAATTTCCAATAGTGTTTTGATTATGGAATAACTCACCCATTAATTGAAACATAAACAGTCACGGAAACAGATATTTAACAGCCAATGATCACGAAGAAAATCATAAATAGGCTGTGTGAAGACGCCGTAGATATTATCGACCTTCCCGGACGTGACAATATTCTGAATTAAGTTAATATTTAGGTGAATAACAAGGCGAGCTGGCAGAAACGTTAGCACGCCGGGCGCAAAGCTTAGCGGTATTTCGTCTGTCTTTACGTTCTGAGTTCAAATTCCGCCGAGGTCGACTTTGCCTTTCATCCTTTCGGGGGTCGATAGATTAAGTACCAGTTGCGTACAGGGATCCATCTAATCGACTGGCCCATATATATATATATATATATATATATATATATATATATATATATATATATATATATATATATATATATATATATGGTGGATGGACTGCCGTCAGTTTCGACTTATGAGGCTCCGACAATGTACTCTTTCTTTGTCAGTCATAATGCTTATGTCGAATGTGATATTTAAGACCCGCTAACAATTTGCAAAGAAGGCCACAGATGTTGTAAGTATGAGGATTACAGGTTAGTGCAGGTAGTATATTTGCAAGCGCATTTCTCCTTTGCCTTGCACCTCGAAGCCTGTTAATGCTCGTTGCAACAGAATTTTTAATACCATTTTAACACAACGATCTCCATTTTGTTCGTTCGAAGGTTGTTCGCTCAAAGGTTTTGTGAGCTGTCTTCATCTCTAACAGCTTGTCCTTATATCTGAGCCATGGTCGACCAACATTCCTTAGGCACTGATGACTTTTGTAGTCTTGTGCGTTTCAGATCGAACGCAGCCTTACTAAGGAGAAGAGAATGGTCAGAGAGATAGCAGGTGTTATGAAAGGAACGTGTAATATCAAAGTCCCTAATATCTCGTTTCTTAGTGATAACATAGTCTATGATATACCAATCCTTAGATTTAGGATGCATCCAGGTCGTCATGCAACAATTTTGCTGTTGAAAAAGGTATTTGTGATGCTTAGACTGAATTCCCTGCAGATGGAGAGCACACGCAGACCGCTGGAGTTCATTCAACCTACACCATACATATATATATA
>NC_068985.1:97575934-97577929 GCF_001194135.2 Octopus bimaculoides | reverse complement strand
TATATAAATGGTTTCGCACCAAGACAGAAAACGTTTCTGAAGATTAATGCTAGATTATATTAAAAGTATTTCTGTGAGGTCGTAACCGTTAGGTGAAACTTATTTTCAGCTGCTGTTTAAATGCCAAACCGAGAATCCGTTAGATAAAACAAAATTCTAAACTAATTCTTTATTTAGATAAATCTAGTGTGGATCTCTGAAAGATATATCGTTCTATTGCGAATACATCCAGTATATTGGGAATTTCACATAGCGGGCTTAGAAAATATAAGGTTTTAACGTGACTGACAGAGATATCTTTCACAGACAAATACTCGCCTTATTCTATAAATTGTTGGTGGTATGGCTATCTGCTCAAATGGATTCTAAAACATCTGATCAATTTCTCGATTGACGAATCAGATCGTTGTTATTAATTTCGCCGTTCCGACATGACCACTGCTCACTGGCTAAAAACTAGTAAAAAAAATATGACTGCACAAATACACATATCTACATTACTTTAGCCCTACACATAGCACACACATGTACACTAATACCTCACTTTACGAGGACCTGTTTTACGAGAACCAAGGTTTACGAGTTTTATTTTCCAGGCAGAAGAATCATCCTTTGAACGAAGTACAAACATTGCTACAACCATAACAAATGCTTCTGCATGTTACCGAGAAATTTATAGAGTGCGAAAAGACGCTTCTTCTAAGCAAACAACTCTAGACTTATTTTTTAAAAAGAAATCTACAGGTCCGTCTACGAGTGCTTGTGAATCGGCGATCGCGTCTACAAATGATGGTGTGCTTAAGTCTAGCGCGAGTGAAAGTGATTCAGAAAACGATTATAATAATAATATTTTTATCATAAACGATTTTGACATTCTTTTTTCCTGACATTCTACTGTTGTTTTATTGCCATAAGAAAAATTATGGAGGCAAATTCAAGAACATTGCACATTTTAGATTACAGATCATTTTGCGTGGGTATCAAGTCTGCAAAAGTTTTCTCTTGCTTTCGTAAATTCTTTATAAATTCCTGTATTTAATTCGTAATTTTATTAATCTTGGATTACTTTCTTGAAGATGAGAAAAATCATTAAAGTTTCGGAAGATGTATACGACATTTTTTTCCTACTATTTGAAGCATCATAGTACATATGTATCAATGATTAGGCGTCGTTGACAAACGCTCACACGCTATTTATTACTGGTAGACATTCCAAAGAGAACATCAAATATATGGCAAGATCACTGTCGCCTTTAATTGACAAACCTCCGCCCAGACCATGAGTAGGACGTGACAAAAATTCCACATCAGCAGTCGTGTTACTTTCCAGATAATCATGTCACTAATATATATAAATTTTCCTCCATCTTTCTTCACACGTGTGTATAAACTATTACTTTCTAGCGATACTATTAGCGCCATGTCAGTAAGCTAGTTATGTTGCAGTCTTAGATATAATCTTCGTCAACAGTAATCATTGCTAGTCAAATTATTTTCGGAGGCCGTTTCGTGTCACAATCTAAACCTTTTACTAAGCTTAATTGTGGAGAATGGTGGGCGTCTAGGAAGATATCATGGCATTTTCTCACAAAAATGATCCCCAGAAAACATACCCGCTTGTTAATAAATATTTTAAACTTGACAATCGAAACATACGAGTGTGAAATCTATTCTTCCTTTTGTTGTTGATTTATTTTTCAACCTTTTCCTTCCTGTCTTTCTTTCTTTCTTTCCGTCATTCTTCCTTTCTCTTTGATTCTTTTTTTCTTTCTTTCTCTTCTTTTCTTCTCACACCCTCTCATTTTCTTCTTTTTTCCCGTTGTCGTTGGCTCTTTCTCTCATTCTTCTTTCTCACCCTCATTTGTTTTGATTCCACTCACAAACATAGACATCATTTCTCTCCTCTGTTGGCATAATAATTGACCCTCACAAGAACTATCTTCAGCTATTATGGCGCCAATCACGTTGAATCATTTCGTATAACAAACTATATAT
>NC_068985.1:97574177-97575327 GCF_001194135.2 Octopus bimaculoides | reverse complement strand
TTATTTTATTTTATTTTATATTATATATTGTATATTATATTATATATTGTATATTCCATATTCTATACCCCACATTGGTTCTTCAGGAATAGAAATAAAACATAAAAAAACAGACAGTGTTGGAACTCTTTTAAACAAAATAATATATTCCTCTATACACAATCATACAAAAAACCCACCTTTTTTGTATTTATTTTTACTCGCATATATATATATATATATATATATATATATGCATTTACATATATATATATATATATATATATACATATACACATATATATATAAGCATATATATATGTATATGTATATGGAATATATTAATTTCTACATACATATACGCACATATATGCGCATGTGTCTATGTGTTTGTGAATGTGATTTTTTCTTTGTGTATGTGTGTGCGCGCGTGCGTGCATGCGTGTATGTGGCGCGCACGTGCACTTATATATTCATAAACAAACACATAGAAATTTCTTAAACCACTCGCCATAACTGAGCAATTCGCTTCCCAGTCATGAGGACCTAAGTTCGATCTCACTGCATGACATGTTAGACAAGTGCCTTTTACTTAAGCTTCTGCTCGACCTTAGCATTGTGAACAAAAATGGAAATATGGTGCAAGAAATTCAAGGATCAAGGGTTGTCGCAAATTGTGTCAGGCTGATTTGGTAAAACAGTTGCGTTAAGAGTATAGGTGTCCGTGGAATACTCGGCCATATACGTTTAAATTAAAAATTTAAGCAGTGCAATTAATCACACATCTGGATACTGGATTCAATAATTATGTATGAATAAATGTATATTATGTATGAATGAATAAATATATATAAATACTAGGTCTGATCAATAAGTATACGGACTGTTGCCATAGTAACGACGCTAAACCATGCAGAGTGAAGCCGCTCAGCACAGATTGACTTTGGGCTTTACCGTGCATGCGCACTATGTTTTAACGTTCTAGCTCACTTCCGATGTTTACAGCAGTGCTTGCAAGGAACGTGTGTAGCATGTGATCGTCACGTTGAGATTGACAGAGAAAGTTGTCATGGCAATACCTGCTGAATGACCTACGCAAAGTTTCATAGAGTGCATATATATATATATATATATATATATATATGGAAGAATGAGTAGAGATTCGTTTTTG
>NC_068985.1:97572627-97573528 GCF_001194135.2 Octopus bimaculoides | reverse complement strand
GTTTTGTGCTTGTGTATCACGGTATAGCATTATTTCAAATATGAAGTGAAATTTGTTAAAGCTCCGGTTATACTATAATGTGATACACAAGCACTCAACTACGAGTGCTTTGCATCTTATAGCAGTAACAGCTGTAAGCTAATGAAGTTCATGGCATAATTCTTAATTCTTTTGCCTTCGTAACCAGCTCATAATCTGCCTGGGGTTAAACTAATTGTAACTAGTTGCAGCCTCCTTAATGTGGTGACTAGCATTATCATTATTATTATTATTATTATTATTATTATTATTATTATTATTATTATTATTATTATTATTATTATTATTATTATTACATCTAATAAGGCGACGAGCTAACAGAATCGTTAGCACGCTGGCTAAAATGCTTAACAGTATTTGACCCATCTTTTCGTCCTGAGTTCAAATTCCGTCGAGGTCGACTTCGCCTTTTATCCTTTCTGAGCCGATCAGTTGAGTACTAGTCAAGTACTGGGGTCGATGCGATCGACTTACCCCTCCCCATAAATTTCAGGCATTTGACCTACAGTAGAAAAAGTTACTATTACATTAACTAAGGCGGCGAGATGGCATAATCGTTAGCACGCTGAGCAAAATGCATAGCAGCATTTCGTCCGTTTTTTTTCTGTTTTGAGTTCAAATTGCACCGAGGTTCACTTAGCTTTTTTTTTATCGTTTCGGAGTCGATAAAATAAGTACCAGTTGAACACTGCGATCGATGTTATCGACTTAGCCTCACCCTGAAATTGCTGGCCTTGTGCCAAAATTTGAAACCATTATTATTACAACTACTACTACGACCAGCATGGACCATTTATCATCGTAATTTCTTTTGGTGCTTCATCATTTGCGTGTATCGTTCATCATTGCAATAGTAGAGAAT
>NC_068985.1:97569400-97572358 GCF_001194135.2 Octopus bimaculoides | reverse complement strand
ATATATATATATATATATATATATATATATATATACATATATATGTGTGTGTGTAATATATATATGTTTGTATATGTGCATGCCTGCATGCATGTAAACATGCTTAATCACGTAACATACACACCTACATCTGTATATGTGCGTGGAATTTACGTATTTGTTTATGTTCGTGTCTGAATATGCCTATATGTTCATAAATGTATGTACAGTTATCATTTTTGTGAGGTGTGGTACATGGGATTCATTAATTATTTATCAATTTTTTTTTCGGTTTTTATAGCTATGAACCTATCCTTCTTTTTTCAGATCATCAGAAAATGCCTGAAACAAAGCCGATACCGAACCTTTTTCCTGCCCATAAACAGTAATTCTTTTATTTATTTTTGTTATCCAATACATATCACACCCTTCAATACCATCTTTATAGAAAAGTGTTTACATCAGAAGGAAAAGAAAACTTAAGAGCAACAAGTCAATAAAATTAAGCATTATCAACACTCTCTTCACTTCCTTCCCCTATTATTATTTGTCGACCTAAATTGATTGTTGCTATTGACAGCAGAAAATTTTTAATTCGGTCGAGTGTTATCAGTAGTTCGACAGCTGTTCAGTCAGTGAATGGTGGTTAGTTGAGGATGAATCTATGGAATACAGTATGATGTGATCGATAGAAGTCTTCAAATGATCCATGACTGCAAGTTTCAATAAAATGGATTATTATTGGGATGAAGGACAATTAATAAAGTTAATCGTCTTGTGTTGGGGCAGCCTAAGCCTTAATAGTATTCGTTCGCGTGGAAAATAATGCTAGGAATATTTTTCAGACATGGCTGTGTGTTTAAGAAGCTAGTTTTGCAACCATATGGTCTTGGATTCGGTCCCACTGCCTGGCACTTTGGGCAAGTGTCTTCTACTATAGCCCCCGTGTCGACTAATACATTAGGAGTGAAGCGAGTGAGTTCATAGACGTAAACTGTGGAAGTTCGTCGTGTGTGTGTGTGTGTGTGTGTGTGTGTGTGTGTGTGTGTGTGTGTGTGTGTGTGTGTGTGTGTGTGTGTGTGTGTGTGTGTGTGTGTGTGTGTGTGCATGTAAGCGACTGAAACAATATTAACACTAAAAGGGAAAACATTCATCACCACATAAAAAACACAAAATTGGGTGTTGCGTTAGAACACAATATTCCGATATTTATCACGAGAGAAATTTTCATATGATTTTGTGGTACATCTGAGCACTCTTGTTTACACCGCTAGCAGGAGACAACCACCACCATTCCCGCTTCCAGTACTAGCAGATCACATGATTTCGTCCTTCTTTGGCCTTGTCAATGGTAGATACCTGGTTACTGGAAATAACAGTAACAGTCCCGCTAGCGACTTAATAAAAAAAATAATTAAAGCAACAGAAGTAATATTCTTACCAAAAGGTAATATTTATCACCAGTTAAAAGTGGATGTTGCGTTTGAACACAAAATACTGCGATATTTACCATGAGGGTATCTCTCCTATGGTTTTGTGGTGTATGTGCACTCATGTTTGCTGACAATGTCGAAGGCAAAAATCGAGTGATCTAATAGATCCTGGCAGCGGAGATGGCAGTGATTGTCTCCCGCTTACGGTGCAAACAGGTATGCTCATATTCTCAGGAAACCATGTGTGAGTTTCTCTCATAGTAAATATCGCAGTTTTGTGTGTTCTAACACAACATCCAATTTTAGGTAGTGATATGCATACATGCATACATGGACCAAAACAATTTGATTCAAATTCATTGGTACTCTTGAGTTTCAAGCGTGATGCTAGTCGTCATACATACATACAATAATTCTCGCTACTGCTTTTCTCATTGCAAACAATCGATATAGTACAAACCACGTATTTCTCGTATTTTCTGCTCTCGATAAATCCTGTTTCAGTACCTAAGTAGCATATTAAAATTTTGATTTTATATTTCGTCTTTTACTGGACAACTGAACAACTGGACACAGTTCTGTGTGACTTTGGTATATGCAATATTTGGTTTTGTCTTCGGATTTTTATTGTATTGAAAGTACCCTTTGTAATAAGTTCCCATTTTTGTATATTTGTAAGTTCTGGGCCTTAAATTATGCATTTGTCTATATCTAATATTTTTTATCATTCCAAAGACACCGATTGTCTTGGGGCTGTTTCTCTTTTCAAACGCTATATTCTGGTTATCTCTGCTTCAAGATCTTTTTATTTGAATTCTTATTTCTATCGTGAGATATATCGTGCATTGAAACGGATGCTTCGTTTAGAAAATGTTTTCTTTTTTTTCTGACGGTCTTTACCAATCATAGGGCAAGCAAGGCAGTATGGTTCTTAAACTGGCTTCGCAACCACATGGTTTCGGGTTCAGTCCCATTGCGTGACACCTTGGGCAAGTGTCTTCCACAATATCCACGGGCCGACTAAATGCCTTCTGAGTGAATTTGATAAGCAGAAACTGAGAGGAAGCCCGTGGTACATGTGTGTGTGTGTTTGTTTCCGTGTGTTTGTGTGTGTCTGTGTTTATCCCCCACACACCACTTGACAACCGGTGTTGGTTTGTTTACGTCCACGTAACATAGTGAAGACTTCGATATATAAAAGCTCCAGCTTTGTCGTGTTTGTATTCACTTTTGGTACTTTTGACAGTCAGAAATAATGAACATTGGTTATTTCTTCACAACCTTTATGTATTCTGCAGTTAATTACTGTATTCTGTTTCAACAGCAGCAGCAGCAGCGGCATCAGAACAAACAGCCGCAGCAGCAGTAGCAGCAACAGTAGTAGTAGTAGTAGTAGTAGTAGTAGTAGTAGTAGTAGTAGTAGTAGTAGTCTCTTTTTTAAAGACGGCAGATACGAGGAGAATCACCACTGACAGTCTCAATCTTTTTCTTTAAATCTCCATACTCTAATTAATTATTGTTCGGTTGTAGGGGTGTGCGTGTGTGT
>NC_068985.1:97565476-97567976 GCF_001194135.2 Octopus bimaculoides | reverse complement strand
TATATTTATGTGCGGTGGGGGCGTCTTCGTTTCTGTCTTTGCTCACTTCCTACCGCTCTAATAACCACTTTTGATTTGTTTGCGTCTTCGTAACATAACGGTTTGGCAAAAGAGCCCGAGAGAATAAGTTACTTGACTTAGATGGAAAAATAAATGCTGAGGTCGATTTGTTCCATCAAAACCCTTCAAAAGCGGTGACCTAGCATGGCTGCTGCATGATGATTAATTCAAGTTAAAGACATGGATTAAAAGACATGGATTCAGACTTATCTGGAAAAAAAAAACTTTAGTGTGATACAATCTGACTGGAGTTAAAACTTTGTATCAATGAATTTGTATCAATGAAAATTGTTTGTATCAATGAAAGCATATTAGGCGGTTTAGGAATTCGTTTTGCACCTACATAGATCTAGATTCGATCTCTCTTCGCGATATCTTGGAAGTATGTATTTTATTATAGGCTCGATTTATACACCAGACTTGTGATTGAATTTCAGTAGACAGAGCCCTCATCGCATGCGATATGAGCCTTGTCACACTGTGTCACGCTGAATATCCCCAAGAACTACGTTAAGGGTACACGTGTCTGTGGAGTGCTCAACCACTTGCACGTTAATTTCACGAGCAGGCTGTTCCGTTGATCGGATCAACTGGAACCCTCGACGTCGTAAGCGACGGAGTGCCAACAATCATATAATCAATGCAAAACGACGACTTGCGTATTTCTTCTTAATATATTCCGGCAGATTCGAAAGCAAATATGTTAATCGCTGGTGTGTTGATCACGGGAGATCAGCTTCACCTTTTTGACGACTATCTGTTCATAACACACTCGAGTCGTTAATACAAGTGATTCTGGGACATATTGTGTCTCATTAATCAGAAGTACCCGTACTAACGAATCTAACAAAAGCCAATGGCATTTTTTTAAATATAATTTTAGTGAACAGTTTGTTCGCTGATCCGTGCTGATATCTGCCGACCGTTTATAAATCGTAATTTATACCGTGAACAGTGAGTCACTGTTTTGATTTATGCTGCTCACAGTCCAAATGACGATTTATTATATAATCTTCGTTTGTTGAGAAGAGTCGTTTAGTGTGTGGTAATCGTAGAAAAACGTAGTCTCGTAGCTGCCCAGCGTTCCATGGAGTGAGTCTTTTATGCTTGTCTGCAATTTTGCGCACTTTTTCACCTAAGTAACACTTTTATAATTGAAATCTGACTTGGCATAAAGACGTCGCTTTAAAATTTAAAGAACAAAAGCAGCTTTGAATAAAAGCTCACCTCTCAATCTTTTATCAATCGACAAGGATTTAGTTATGTAAAACACTACACAACACATAAAGTGAATGGTTCAGTAGATAAAAGCATAATTTATTATATATCGACAGCTTCTTACATTATGTGTTCAAATTCCGCAGCGATCAACATTCTGTTTCACACTTTCAGGGTCGATACAATAAAGTACTAATCTAAGATTGGGATCGACGGTGTCGGCTAACGCACCCCTTCTTTCAAAATTGCCGACATTGTACCTTTATTAGAAACAATTATTATTCAAAATCATATAACTAAATGCGACAATGAATTACTATTTGTTTATAAATTAAGGTTCTTAGTTTAAATTCATTCTCATATATTATTCATATAAAGTATTAAAACGATCAAAGATCAAACCACTCGAAATGTAGTGTTGATGTAAATATACACACTAATGATTCTATTTCACTCGCAACTGGTTGTTCGGTTCTTCCATACCATATTTGATAGAATATACGATGCACCGTTTTCGAAAAATTACGCCTCAAAAAATCACCCGAGCTCTTATTTCAGAAATTAGGCATATATAACATATTCTAATGGTTTTTAGACACCACCACCACCACCCCGATTATGCGCTACTGAAATTGGGCTGAGTCTAATATACCTGTGCGTCGTTTATGATATCAAATACGGTAATTATCTCCGCTCCCTGATTATTGAACGAATGGTTTTATATGCTCAATATTTCACTTCCATATCTATGAAATCGGAGACAAGAGCATTTATCATTAATAATATATTATTAGTTCCAAGTATTGACATAAGGCCAGCAACGTCAGGGGAGGAGTTAAGTCGATTACATCGACCTCAGTGCTCAACTGGTAATTGTGTGTTATCTATATATATAAAAATGAGAATGTGTGTCTGTCTGTCTGTCTGTCTGTTTGTCTGTCTGTGTGTGTGAATCCCTAAAACTCGAGAACTACGCAACCAATTTCATTCAAATTTTACACATGCCTTACTTAGGGTTCCAGTTGTGTTTTAGTCAAAAAAGATTTTTAACTTCTTGCAGAGTTCGAGCACACGGCAACATAATATCTCCTCCACTATTTAAGTATTACGTGTCAAAAGTGAAACAAAAACACTCATGTCAAATACTTTCACTTTAAAAATGAAACTATTCCACTAACTGAAACAATCACATTTCGATACTGTAATGACAGATACTTTCACA
>NC_068985.1:97558800-97564349 GCF_001194135.2 Octopus bimaculoides | reverse complement strand
AGGGTCAAACACTGTCTGTAGCTGGTCTTCTCTTGGAAGAGCCCTGCTTCTCACATGGACAACTGTATGCTGGCTGCTCAAGAGTGGGCAGCAAAAAAAACCTATTTGTATATGCTCCACAAGGGAAAACAAGGAACATTGTTTACAACGAGGTGTTATAATCACAACAGCAAGAAAGTATGTACATGATCACCTTCTTTTACGAAACTTCATTGACTTTCATATATTTATATTGATATACATATATATACGTGTGTTTGGGTGCGTGTGTGTATATACATCTCTATATATAAAGATGATGCGTAGTCTAGACGGCGTTTTTAGATTTCATTATTTTCTTTAACCCGGGCAACACCGGGTATTTCTGCTAGTTAATAATAAATATTTCCAGAACTACATAAGTATCATCTTTCTTGCATGGTTATATTAAAAGTAGGATGACATCGTACGTTACTTGTTAGCAGGGCCTACAATGGACTGGTGATGATGGCGGGGAGAGAAAAAACTTCATCAACTTCTAGGTTAGAATCAGTGTATCGTATCAAGATACTTAAACCGGAGAACTGATCCAAATACTTGTAAAAGCTGAACTCTGCTAAAGCCGTCTAATGGCCTGATCACAGACGCAGGAGCTGAACTAGGAAACGAACTAAATCTATTACTTCTATCGACGGACACAGTACACTGCCTAGCTTCCGGACAGTTTCCGTTTATGCAGTTTTATTCAAAAGCTTGGGTCGATGAGAAATTATTGAAGAAAAACGTGCCCGTTGTACCCTGTTGGGAATCGAAGCACTTGAAGACGAAACGAACCGTTGAATTACACGGCCATGTATATATACATACATACGTTAGATTAATTTTATTAGATTTTTTTAAAATCTGTATGGTAAAATGCCTAAAATTAACCTCTTCTGTAGTAGCTGGTGCTAATAGACTTCATAAATGCTGCAGAAAAAATTGCAAATATATATATAATAGCAGATAATTTTTAAAGAAGAAAATTTGTGTTTTATTAATAGAAATTTGGTTGCTGTTCATAAAAATACGATCTTGATTGCAATTAATTGACAAAGTATAAACAATAAGAAATACAAAAATATGGTCTACTTTTAGACAAGCTAGCCTTTTCATTTCGATTTAGCCAATGATAAAACTAAATGTTTAGTTATGTTCGTGGTAGCATCAATGATACGGTTTTAAAAAGCATTTGTTGCTTTGATCCAAAAAGAATTGGAAGACTGCCAACAGAATTTTCTTATCTAAATAATGCCACAGACGAAATGGTGGTGTTGGTTGGTGCAATGTGGAACTGGTAAATAAAGATATATTTCGTTGGCTGAAAGAATAATAACTGAAGCACACTCACGAACATTTAACTAAAATATTCATTACCGGACATAAAGACATTTGATGTTAGCTATTTACAATGAACCACGTAAATGCTTGATGACTGAGAGAGAGAAACAAACTGCTCGGAAATTACAGAAAGCTATCTACGTGACAACATGCAGTCGACCCAAAAGCATACGAAGCCAACTGCGCAAATCTTCATGATGAGAGAAGTCATTTGCTGTCTGCTCTTGGCCATCTGCTGGCAAGAACGGAGGCACATATCATTTAGCCGCCTTCAACATTCTACGATTAATCGAGCGGTAAAACGATCTTTTACAAGGTACAAGAAAGAACATTCTAGAAAACCGCATCACGCCACAGTTTCACGCTGACTTAATAGACCCACCACGTGAAACTGTGGAGGTTCATTCATGGTGTTTGACCGATTATCTAGCGGTTAGGGCTTCGAATTATCACCACACTACTGTCTTATTTGCTAACAAAATTTATGAATACATTTTTATCTGGATAAATTTCTAACATGTTTTAATTGAATACAAACAATGTCTCGACAACTGAGAATTTGAATGACTTGTGAAGGACCTTAAAGCAAAATATCGTGGTATATAGTAACATTGTGTGGTTCGTTGGCTAAGCAAAGGTCGCACGCTCAAGAACTTCAATGACCTGAAAGGTGAAGTGAACGTCTTCATGACTATTAAAGACAACCTCATTATTGAATGAGAAAAGGTAAAAAATAATATATTATAGGCGCAGACATGGCTATATAATTAAGAAGTTTCAGGTTCAGTCCCACTATGCAACACCTTGGGCAAGTATCTTTTTATAGTCCCGGTCCGACTAAGGTCTTGTGAGTGAACTGTATGGAAGCCCACCATACAAACTTAGATACATATGTACATTGGCACATACATATACATATATGTATATATGTACGTGTGTATGTGTGTTTGTCATCTCTCACCGCTTAACGACTGCCTGTTTACATCTTCATAATTTTGCAGTTCGGTAGAAAGGTGATCAATAGAATAAGTACAGGCTTAAAATAAATACTGTCATCGATTTGATTAACTAAAAATACCTTTCAATATAGTGTTCCAGCATGGCTGTTATCCCAAGACTGAAACAAGAAAAAGACGGTGAATATATGAGTTGGTATTTTTTATCAATATCACTGGCCACATAAAAGATCAAGAATCGAGACAACAAAGCAGCTAACCCCACCGGAGTTAACTGTGCCCTGAGCGGAAAGGATGGAGGAGGTACATGAAATGAAGAGAACTAGGTATCAGAAGTGGGTAGAGGTCTGGCACAAGAATGTTTGGGGAATGATATGTTTACTAATGGAGGTTGATAGTCGAAGTTTGGGAGATCGAGCCCTGAGTAAGGCCTATGAAATGTTTAATAATACATGAATGAACAGAAAAGCTATCAAAAACAACATAGAGGTTGCTGAGAATGTATTAGGATGACTCTCGCTGGAAAAGAGCTTGCTTTTGGGATTAGCAGAATGCCGTTTAGACAAAGCTTAAGCTTGATCAACTTAGTTCAAGTTAAATACTGACGATATGTCCAAGTACTGCATCTACAAATGTATGTTGAAATATGATTGGAGAATACTTTCATATCCAAACTTAAACAGTTTGTGTATTCTGAAATGTTATAAATCTTGTCTAAATACAGAAAAGCATCCCCTTTTGAGGAATCATGCACCAAAATTGCATCACCATTTCCTAATAGCGATGCGATTTTTTTTTTTTTTTACCTCGGCATTAAATTTAGTCAAGAATCATTTTCACATTGGGAACATGTTTCATATACCTATTAGTTAAGAGGACAGTGGCTATGACCCTTTACGGGACCTCTAAAACTGGTCGAGTGGAGAAGGAAAGTGTCCTCAAAACGGAAACCTAGCCCAGAGGTTTGCAACAGAATGAATTCTGCTAACTGTACCTAATGTACCAAGTTGCGGTATTTAAACCAGGTGACAAGTTATCGCTACTGCCCAAGTAGGCCGTGGCTGGACTTGAACTCAGAACACAAAGAGCTTGAACGAATATCGTAAAGCATCTGGTCTGAACTTCTTACAGTTCTACCAATATACCATTTTAACTTGGTACATTTTTATCGATCCCGAAAGAGATGAAAAGTAAAGTTGATCTCGGCGTGATTTGAACTCAGAGTGCAGAGAGTCAGAGCAGATGACTGTGAAGCATTGTGTCTAGTGTTCTAAGAATTCTGCCAATTCATCGCCTAATAATATACAGATAATCATATAAACCAATTAGGACTTGTTACATCGACAGTCCTACAGATCTTTCCAATGAAAAGCAGAACCAAAGGGTTTCATTTAATTTGATGTATTATGATCAGTTGCGTTTTCAATGTTCCAGCATTATATCTACCTGATTAATTACAGCATTATATCTACCTGATTAATTACAGCATTATATCTACCTGATTAATTAAAGCTTTATAGTCTTTTAATTACTTTGGCATTACATGATGGAATGTATAGTTATGAATTTCTAAAATTAAAGCATCATCGTTTTTTCTTAGTACAGATGTACACGCACGTAGTATTGAGCGCTTACAATTCGACTCGGTTACAAAAAAGAGGCTCCTCACCGTTGTCCTACATAGTTGCTCGACCTGTAAGAAATGACAGCCAAAACTGCCATCAAATCGCAATCTACCAGTTCAAAATGAATTTTTAAAATTGTATGATGTCAACGAAAAGCTGTCTCAAAAAGACAATGATGGGAATTACACGACTGGAACTTCTTTATAAAGTTTGCTCGATCCGAACTGGTTGGCACTCCGTCGGTTACGACGACGAGGGTTCCAGTTGATCCGATCAACGGAACAGCCTGCTCGTGAAATTAACGTGCAAATGGCTGAGCACTCCACAGACACGTGTACCCTTAACGTAGTTCTCGGGGAGATTCAGCGTGACACAGAGTGTGACAGCGCTGGCCCCTTTGAATTACAGGCACAACAGAAACAGGAAGTAAGAGTGAGAGAAAGTTGTGGTGAGAGAGTACAGCAGGGTTCGTCACCATCCCCTGCCGGAGCCTCGTGGAATTTTAGGTGTTTTCGCTCAATAAACACTCACAACGCCCGGTCTGGGAATCGAAACCGCGATCCTACGACCTTGAGTCCGCTGTCCTAACCACTGGATCATTGCGCTCCACCGATCCGAACTAAACTGGGGATAAACAATCATATAGACATCATACATATTTGCTATTATTCAAATATATCTGAAGCCTTCGAGTAGGCAGAGGCGTTAGTGCGTCGGACAAAATGCTTAGCGGGATCTGAGTTCAAATTCCGCCAAGGTTGACTTTGCCTTTCATTCTTTTGGGGTCGATAAAATAGGTATCAGGTGAGTGTTGGGATCAATGTAATGTACTAGACCCCTCCCCACAAAATTTCAGGCCTTGTGCCTATAGTAAAAATGATTATTAGAATATGTCTAAAGGTTTCGAGCTGACAGAATCGTTTGCGCATCGGGCAAAATACTTAGTGGCAATCCTTCCGGCTCTTTACATTCTGAGTTCAAATGCCGCTGCGGTCAACATTGCCATTCCCTCTTTTGGGGTCGATAAAATAAAGTACCAGTGAAGTACTAAGGTTGTTGTAATCAAATAATGCCTCCCCATACAATTACTGACAATATGCCAACATTTAAAACAATTATCAGAATTTATCACACTTAATATCTTCAGAATTTTGGCAATATAACAAACGTAGTTCCATATTTTTATCGCTTATCTTTTTCCATTCTTATTCCATTGCTCTATTCAAAATGTTCTCATGTCTCATGGCTCAGAATGGGGCCAAATACCGAAGCCAAGAATATGTTTTACCAAAGTTGTTACGCTAAATGCAACTTCGACATTTATGGCCAACTGGGAGAATATATTTAGATTTTCTCAATTTCGTATTTCGTATTCACTAGTTTAAAATTACACGTTTGGAATTATAAATACAAAACCAAACCAATCCTGCCAATATAAAGTTTGACATTTATATGTAGGTATTAATGCATTAATGTATGTATGTATGTACGCATTTCGGTATGTAGGTATTTACACACACAGTTACATAAATATTTATAAGCTTATATGTGTATATTATGCACGTATGCATCTGTATATATATATATATATATATATATATATATATAT
>NC_068985.1:97556958-97558592 GCF_001194135.2 Octopus bimaculoides | reverse complement strand
ATATATATATATATATATATATATATATAGGCGCATGTATGTAAATATATATATATATATGATATGATATGATATGATATAATATAATATAATTGATATACATGGATTCATTACATGTTTATCGACCTCTGCGTTAAGATGCTTTAAATAGAAATGCTTCGCAACGTTTGCGAGGTATAGATTTCTATTATTACTTTGTATGCATGTATGTATGCATGTATATATGTATGTGTGTATGTATGTATGTAGGGTGTGGGTCTGTGAGTGTATGTGTGTATACGTAAGAATATTTTTTACACATATGCATGCACATCAATACACACACGTTAACATATATGTATTTGTCTATGCATGTATTTGTCTATACATGCATACACATATATTGCATCTTATACGGATTACACAGCGGGACACTCACTTCATCAGCTATTGACTGGAGATCAAAGGTTTCCCTCTTCACCTTTCAACGATATCCAGCGATGCAGTGATGCAGTGCTGCGTTGATGCTACCATAGAATATCCGGGTTCTTTTGATCCACATTACAGCTTGCATTTTTTTTTTTACCGCCGACATCATGCAACCACCGCAGCAAACAAGCTGCAGCTAAAACCAAATAAAAACCAAACAACTGCTTTTGTTTTGCTATGCGATGATGTTTTGTTCCATGCTCTTAGGTTTGGTTCATGGAAAAACAATTTCTGCTTTGCAAAATCTCTGCTCTGCTGTATTTCCTAAATCCCTGTTCAGCCAAGCAAGGCATTAACGGGTGTAGTTTTAAACCCACGAGATCATACTTCTGCTAGAAGCACCGTACATGACCATCCTTGTGCCTCATACAAACTCTTTCGTTTTTGATGTGTCATCTCCATGTTTCTTCCTAAAACACTGTGATTTCATTAATCATTTTTTCACTTTTTTGTCAACTCAGACCATGCTATAAGCTCAGGGAGTCGCTTCGTTAGTCATATAGTGTAATGATATGACTGTCTTTAAACCCACGTATGACTCCAAGTTATTGGCACCATTGAGAAGTGATTCTTGACTGTCTTTACGCTTTTGTGCTACGATATATAAAAAACAAAGAGAAGTCAAAAGTACATGGCGAATTTTAGGCATCCACCAGATATTTTGCTTATATATATATGTATATATATATATAACTAGCAAGTCAGATAGATAGATAGATAGATAGATAGATAGATAGATAGATAGATAGATAGATAGATAAACAAAATATAGGCGTGGCTGTTGTGGTAAGAAGCTTGTTTCCCAACCACATGGTTCCGGGTTCAGTCGCACTGCGTGGCATCTTCGGCAAGTATCTGCTACTATAGCATCGAGCCGACCAATGCCATGTGAGTGGATTTGGTAGACGGAAATTGAAAGAAGCCCGTCGTGTATATATACATATATTCAATGTTGAATTTTTTATTCCTGTCTCCACATGGGTACCCAAAAACAACCCGGAAGTATTTCCCGCTTCTTTGATGAAGATATATACAGATAAACTTCATTCCCTTTACTCTGTCGGATACGTAGTTGTTCGGTTTTGGTGAGGTGAGAATTCTGTTTATTTATATATATTTTTGGGACAGTATTGTGCTGATGAACGAAATCTAGATTCATTCTAGTA
>NC_068985.1:97554179-97554638 GCF_001194135.2 Octopus bimaculoides | reverse complement strand
AAACAGACAGACAGATCTGTCTGATGTGCATATAAAACTTATAAGCATGTATACACACATGCCTGCATATATAATGCATGTATGTATACATGTATGTATGTATGTATGTATGTATGTGTGTATGTATGTATGCATGCATGTATATACGTATGTATGTATGTATGTATGTATGTATGCATGCATGTATGTATGTATGTATGTATGTATGTATGTACATGCAACCGGTTTAGCATGCCGTGCATTTTATCCGACTAGAATCCCCGCATAGCTGTCGGTTTTGACTTGTGTTAATCCACATTGGATGCGTGGTGACCTAATTCCTTGGTCGCCTGAAAAGATAATTCTTTTTAATCCAAGCACCAAGTGAACGACGACTTATAAAGACATGACACAAGCAGAGTTATAAATACTATTTGACTTAAAGTAACGACTCATCTATATATATATATATATATATAT
>NC_068985.1:97553357-97553602 GCF_001194135.2 Octopus bimaculoides | reverse complement strand
ATATATATATATATATATATATATATATATATATATACATGCATAAATACATATATACATGCATGCATACATACACAAATTGGCAAACAGACAGCCATATAGATAGATAGATAGATAGTTAGATAGATAGATAGATAGATAGATAGATAGATAGATAGATAGATAGATAGATAGATAGATAGATAGATAGATAGATAGGCAGACAAACAGACAGACTGGAAGGCAGGCAGGCAGGCAGGCAGAGA
>NC_068985.1:97553062-97553347 GCF_001194135.2 Octopus bimaculoides | reverse complement strand
AGGCAGGCAGGCAGGCAGGCAGGCAGGCAGGCAGAGAAACAGACAGACATATAGATAGATAGATAGATAGATAGATAGATAGATAGATAGATAGATAGAGAGATAGATATGCTTATAAGTAAAGAGAGGGGAGAGAAATAAAAAGAGATTATACATGCACACGTTTGCATAGCCGTACGTGTGTATGCATGCGTGCTAGTGTGTGTGTGTATGTGTGTATATGTGTGTGTGTGTTGTGTGTGTCTGTGTCTGTGTCTGTGTGTGTGTGTGTGTGTGTGTGTGTGT
>NC_068985.1:97543315-97553052 GCF_001194135.2 Octopus bimaculoides | reverse complement strand
AAATTTTTAGAGACGAAGATGCGACAGAAAGCCCACATTCATGGAGCTGCGCATCGGAATCGAACCCGGAACCACGCATCCCTCATACGTACCTAGATAGACAGATATATTGATAGATAAGCAGAGAGATGGGAATTTTAATGATATTCTTTTATTCTTTTACTGGTTTCAGTCATTAGACAGCAGCCATGCTGGAGCACCGCCTTTAGTTGGAGCATGTCGACCCCAGGACTTATTCTTTGTAAGCCTAGTACTTCTATTGGTCTCTTATGCAGAACCGCTAAGTTACGGGGACGTAAACACACCAGCATCGGTTGTCAAGCGATGTTGGGGGGGACAAACACAGATACACATTTACGCACATACATATATATATATATATATACATACGACGGGCTTCTTTCAGTTTCCGTCTACCAAATCCCGTCACAGGATGTTTCTTCTTCATTTTCTAAGAAGAAATACTTACGCCCGAAGCGTCAAACACATTCTTGTCCTAGCAGCCAATCGTTAAATAAACATTATATTCATCGTACTGCAATATTTTTCTTTTACTGTTCTGGCTGATTTTTAATTGTATATTATAGAGGGATTGGACAAAATAATGGAAACACCTTAAAATTTAAACAAATTTGGCAGTAATTACAGCTTGAATTCTACGAAATATGGAATTGTTTTCAAAGGAATTTTTGTCCATTCTTCAGCTAAAACAGTCTCCACTTTTTGTAGTGATAATAGCAGAGGATATCGACTCCTTAATTGTTTTTTTCTAAAATGCACCATAAATGCTCAATGACAAATATTATTTTACTCGTTTCTACAAATACGGGACATAAATCTGAAGCTGTTTGGGTTCTATTAGATCTCTTCAGTGAACCGCGAACTTCACTGTATTGGTCAAAATAGCCCTGAATAAATCGCAAAGCTGATGTGGAACATTGTACACAAATAGGCGTAAAAACTATTTTAAATCAATGAGAAGAGTGAATGTTTCGCAAGGCTGAAGGGCGTGCCATTCGGTTATCTAACTATAAAGTTTATCTGTGGTTCGAGTTACTAACAGTACATTATCTAATGCAATATATCACTTTTATTACATAAACATGAAAGTTGTAAATTTCAAGTAAATATATGTAATTGTACGCCAAGCTTTGTCGCGAATACACGGCATATAGGCCAGGGTACTATAATACAAATACAAACATCAATAGGAAAAACCTTGAAACACAAACCGAACGTATGTCTGAGTTATCATATAATACAGCGTCTTAGAATGAAGTTCAGCCAAATAAACAACAATAGCCAATAGGAGGCGAGAAGGAAGACTCTACATGGCTGCTCATCCTCACAGAAATATCCACCAAATCTTTCCCCATCTTAAAAAATGAAGGTTCGCACTGGATAATGTAGTCAAGAATATGCTATGATTGAATAATAGAGGAACAAACAACAAGATTACTTGATTAGCTCTGACATGGAATCAAACAACATGTAGAAAAAACAACAGAAGCATGTATGATTAAAAAACGATTTTCTATTGATACCATTCTACCTCGCTGTGACAGCAAGCTTGTTTCAAATACAAACTCGATTTAGCAGACACACATACAAATACCGCGTGTATATGTCTGTGTGTGGACGTACATATGGGTATTCAAATATATATAGAGAGAGAGAGATACACAAACATAACCGAAGTAAATAGACAGCCTTATAATCGATAAAATTAAAATCATTCAAATTATTAATCATTATAATGTGAATATCTAATATTTGGTAGACATTTCTCCGTGTGTGTGGGGGGGGTGCCCGGGCGTGTGTGGGTGAATAACCGTTTGGCTCGACGCCTTGCACTTTAGAACAAACCTGTATTGGGGACGTAAAACAATTGTAGAACTGAATTTTCAACGGTCACTTATTTCGGTTATTGCATTTAACTTTGTTTCATACATTTGAGCACCACTTCCCATCATTTGTATGATGTGTGCGTGTGTGTGTGTGTGAGTGTGATATATATATATATATATATACATATCGGACGGATAGCCAGATGGTAGATAGCCAGACAGATGATAGATAGATAGATAGATAGATAGATAGATAGATAGATAGATAGATAGATAGATAGATAGATAATGCACGTTTACATGTACAAACATTAATTATTTTCAAACCATGCATTTATACACCCGTACATACAAATCCTCATATATTATATACTATCACACTCATATGTGTATATGTACGTATTATTATTCTCTACGTATTAGACGTCTCCAATTGCAACTGGTGTAGCGAGACTAACTATAATTTATCCCTATTTTGCACAAGTTGATGGGTGTTTCCTCGAAAAGCTGAAGAATTCTTTCCAATACATGCCACAATTCCGACATTTTAGACGTATTTATTAATTGGGTGTTGTTTGGGTTGATTGTGGCCTAGTCGGGGTATGAGGTTACATGGCGGAACATATTTCTGTTTTTGGAAAAATTCTTGCGCAATTGTATATAAAATAACCCGAAATTATTATTTTGTGCTTTGTGTTTTCTATCTCTTTGTATTCTACTCTGATAAATTGTTTTATTTCATTTCACTCTATCACTCTTCGGTCACATACTCTACAGTTCTCTCTTACTCTAAACTCCCACTCATTCTGATTTCCCACTCACTTTATTTTTCTCTCACCCTAATCTCTTATTCAACCTTTCACTTTCGCTGTAAGCTCTTACTCTCCCTGTAACTCACTTTATTTCATTCTCACTCAAGTCTTTTCTCCTGTACTCTTATCTCGCGCTCACTCTACGAACTATACTTTCAGAAGGACCATGCTATATCCTTCGGATCGGATTGCTACCGAAGGGAGAAGCACTTCTGGTTCGAGATGTGTCATTGTTATGTCTCAACGCTACTGCTATCTAGCACCTTCGGATGATCTCTTCTCAACTGCTACACAACTGCTACTCGACTGCTACACAACTGCTACTCGACTGCTACACAACAGCTACTCGACTGCTACTCAACACACCTACCACGGCCAGACTACCTCTATTTATAAGTCTTGGGAGATCCTACTTCTTCGCCTGGGGGCGTTGACACAACAGTCATCAAACTGGTCTGTCTGAGATGCTGCACAAAGGGACGAAAACGTACAACACGTACATAGTGGAGTTATGCCAAACAGTTATTATTACCTGTAGGAAAGATCGGGCCGTGAAAGACCGTGAAAAATGAATATGAGCCTGGCCTAGCAAGGATGTCTTTTGGATTGCGTACAATGCTGTGAGCCTTGATATGTTTATTTTTTTAGGGTTTTTATCTTTTATCGTTTATGTTTTACTTGTTTCAGTCATTAGACTGCGGCCATGTTGGGGCACCGCTTTGAAGGATTTTAGTCGAACGAATCGACTTTGTCCGTATTTTTATCATTCCTAGTGCTCTAGTTACTATTTTACTGTTTGATGCTTTCATACGTCCCTCGTCATGCTAGTAGTAGTAGTAGTAGTAGTAGTAGTAGTAGTAGTAGTAGTAGTAGTAGTAGTAGTAGTAGTAGTACAGAGGTAAGAACGCCGAGAGGGTGTCCCAGTAGTACATAAAAAAAAGTGACAACTGGAGGAAGAGAGGGCGGCACCAGTACCCAACTGGTAATTATTATTTACATCTGAATAAACTGAAGCAGCGTAAAGTGAAATGCCTTGCTCAAGGACACAACGCACCACTCAATCCAGGAATTGAACCTACGACCTTATAACCACCATGATACAAACAGCTTTATGTCTATACTACACGCCTTCACTCTGCTTTCCAGTATACACACCTGTTTCAAGGGTTGCGTTTCATCAACATTGTTGAGCACTCTCGACTTCAAGAAAAGAAGATCAAGAAAAGTCGATCTCATTGCCAGGTTCCTCTTCCTAAAGTTCATATTTTGTGAGTGTCATTGGGTCATTATATAGGCCGAGTATTGTCTGTTATTTCCTTAGACATCATTAGTTGTTGTCATGAAGTAGGTGTTCCATTTCCACATAGAAGTACATCACATCAGTCTTCGACCCAGTTAATAATTTTCATAACAGAAGAAAACGTCATACTTGATGGATGATCACCTCAGCCAATTTCTCTTATCTTTCCGTATTATAACGTTTCCTATTGCTTTCTATGGTCAACTTTTCTTAAGTATCAGAGCACACTTGCGTAAGTTTTAAATTAAAAACTATAAAATTCACTTGAGACCGGAGTTGTTCTTGTTTTATCACTAATTAACGCCAGATCATCCCTGATTGAATATCTCGATTAACAAAGATATGCTGCATCTAGAACATACTGCATCTAGTCTGTCCTAGCTTTTTTATTATATCATGTAAAAGGAAATTCGTTGCCATTTCAAGTAGATTTCACTCCCTGGAGACGTTTTACTGGAAAATTCAAAGCTCATTGAGCTTGGATTTTCCTGTTTGATATTTTCATTATCCTTCGCTCAATTTACGTTTGTGGCCTTGATTTTGTTACGATTTAAAATCCTATATGCAACAATTAAAACAAGTTGCGTTTCTTTTACCTTCCAGTGTGATAACTTAAAAAACTTGAACAAAACTATTTTGTCTTATCCACGTCTTGCGCTTTACTTGCTTGAAAGAATTTCTCTTCGTTTACCCTAAACACCCTACTTTCTTTTTAATGTTTTATACGCAGAAGATTCGATTTTGCTTTGGATTTAATTTCATTTGTTCAAGAAACATCCACAATTGTCTCAATTTTCTCTTTTCTTTGTACCGTCTCGATTTTTTTTTTTTTTCGGAAATTGAGTTCATTATTATGGGGTTTTTTAGGGATTTTTACTATTTTTTCTTTAGCTTTCTTTCCAATGAGTGGAATGACCCCTTCTTCAGAAAGCGGAAGAGCAAACGCTTGAAACTGGTCAATGATAAATGGGACAAGACACGACAGTTAGCGGTAAAATATGACGGGGGCGATTTAAGCATTCTTCACTTCAGCTCGACTTTACAAGGATGTCATCTTCTGACCCCGTCTCTGGATGACGCTGGCCACCTGCTCATAAATTCATCCTAGTTCCTGTCCTTACAAAGATCCGGATCGCACCAGATACCAAGCAGTTCTATTCTTTTGTTTTATTAAACACCCACTCACACACGCACCCATACTTACGCGTATATATAATATGCATACATACACACACACACACACACACACACACACACACACACACACACACACACACACATATATATATATATATATATATATATACACATACATACACAAGCACGAATACACGCACACATTCGTACGTGTGCGTGTCTGTGCAATACCTCAAACTTCTATAAAACGTGCAGCTCCACACTTAATATTAGTCTTGTTACTTATATATTTTTCAGGCTATCACAAACTATTCTCATTGCCTCCTTTAATAATGGTCAATTTAGTCTGTAACGTTTCCTTGTCCTAACAAGCTTTCTACTCATATTCCCAAATTCCTTCTAAAACTATATTCTTTTCTACTCTAAGCACAGGGCCTGCAAATTTTTTGGGTAGGGGAGGGACAGTCGATTAGATCGACCCCAGTACACAACTGGTAATTAATTTATCGATGTAATCGACTTAATCCCTTTAGCTGTCCTTGTTTGTCCCCTCTATGTTTAGCCCCTTGTGGACAATAAAGCGATAAGAATCGTTAGACGGGCAAAATGCTTAGCAGCATTTCGCCTGTCTTTACATTCTGAGATAAAACACTGCCGTGGTTTGACTTTGACTTTCATCTTTTCAGGGTCGATAAAATAAGTACCAGCTGAGCGCTGGGGTCGATGTAATCGACTTACCCTCTCCCTGTTATGTTCTGTATCTTATTCTATCGGCAGAAAAGATCAATAGGACACGTACCAGATTTACAAAATCATTAGTATTGATTGATCCAGTTCAATGGCTGAAACAAGCAAAAGATAATATATTTTTCTTATTTTTCTTGTCTTGTCCGTTTGATTTAATGTTTTTCCTGACAATTACTGCTTTCCCCAAGTCACATCCGACATCTGTATATTGTCATGCATTCTATGATTGCCGTCTGGATGATACCAATCAGGTAATCAATCTACCTCTCTCTTTTCCATTCAAAGCTTACACAAATATCGTATCACATATATTTCTCTTAATTTCTCCCATACGTATGTATCTTTCATGTATCAAACAGAAAAGGTTTAGCGCCCATGGTCCTTTTTTTTAGGACCAGAAAGATAATCCATCATATTTCTGCAACACCTGTATTTTTCTGAGAAATCTTTAGATAGTGATCAAGATTGGAGTGTCTTTCAAATATTGTCTGTCTTTTCTTTTAGTCTTTTACTTGTTTCAGTCATTTGACTGCGGCCGTGCTGGAGCACCGCCTTTAGTCGAGAAAATCGACCCCAGGACTTCTTCTTTGTAAGCCTAGTACTTATTCTATCGTTCTCTTTTGCCGAACCGCTAAGTTACGGGGACGTAAACACACCAGCATTGGTTGTCAAGCGATGTTGGGGGGACAAACACATACACACACATACATATATATATATATATATATATATATATATATACGACTGGCTTCTTTCAGTTTCCGTCTACCAAATCCACTCACAAGGCTTTGGTCGGTCCAAGGCTATAGAAGAAGACATTTGACCAGTGCTGCGCAGTGGGACTGAACCCGGAACCATGTAGTTGGTAAGCAAGCTACTTACCACACAGCCACTCCTACGCCTATGTAATAATTTTTTTTATATTGTAATTATATTGTAACAAATTTATATATATATATTTAGTATCAGATAATGTTGTATAAAAAAAAGATTTTTGGTAATAAATTAAATAAAAAATATGGGCACTAATGGGTCAAATACAACATACGGCTTTACCTCTGATGGCTTTTTTTTTTAATCTTAGCCATTAAGGACATCGTTTCTGTATCTTATCAGAATTCTACTGCTTAATCATTAATTCTAAGTTTATTCGTCATTACTTTATTTGCAGATTCTTTCAAATTTCTTGTAGATTTATCCTTTCTCTTTATTTTTTATCTTTTACTGGTTTCGCTCATTGGACTGCAGGCAATCTGGGGCAACGCCTTGAAGGGTTTAGAGGAACAAATCCCCAATCCTTAATTTTAAGTCCGGCGTTTATTCTAGCAGCTAATTTTGCCAAGCCGCTATGTTACGGGGACGTGAACAAACCAACAGCGGTTGTCAAACGGTGGTGGGGACAAACACAAGGACACGCGCGTGCACACACACATATGCATACATGTGTGAATATGTGTGTGTATTTGTGTGCGTATTTGTGTGTATGTGTGTATGTGTGTGTGTGCGTTTCTGTGTGTTTTAGTGTGTGTGTGTGTGTGCGCGCGCGCGTGAGCATGTGTGTTTTTGTTTGTGCGGTGGATTTCCACACAGTGACTTGTAGTATTATTTTATATATGTACTGAATTCTGTGTAACGTTGAGAGTCCTCATATGGCCAATCTTTATTCCCTCCTGGCTCGATAAAATAACGTAGCAGTCAAACACAAGAGTCGATTTAATCGACTAACACCACACACACACACACACACACACACACACTTTCCAAAAACAAAAGCGAGAGTGCTCAGCACTATTCTAAATGGATATGAGGTAACGGCAAGAGCAAAGATAAATCCGGATAAAATGGGTTGGTCTGCAGTTTGACGCCTGAAGAAGCAAATCTACGTCACCAGATTGGATCTTGGAGCGCTGAACAAATGGATAGATCAAGCAACTTGGATTCTGGTTCCGTCCGGACCTCTAGATGAACAGGAACTGGAATGAGGTTACGAGCAAGTGGCCAACCCCACTCGGTAATTGGCTCAGAAGAAGCTATCGCTTACAAATCGAGCTGAGGTGGCGGATGCTTCTATTACCTCCGTCATAATTTTCCGCCGTGCCATCGTGCTTTACCTCAATTCCTGTCTGACCAAATTTAAGAGTCAGCTCTTTCACTTCCTGTGGAAGAATTACACGGGTCAGGTGGCCGATCTGCTTTCAGCTTCCTCCATGACTGTGGCGAAGCTCGAAAAATAGCCTTTGAGAAAGAACACATACCCGTAGTGTTCAAGGCAATTTCGTCTTTTAGTAGTACTTTTCGACCTTTTCTACTTATTTGTCACTCCAAGTATTGCAATATCTTTGATTTTGGCTTCCTTTCTTCCTTTATCCACAACAACCATATCTGGTCTCCGAGACTCGATTAGGAAGTCACATTGTAAAATCCCACAGTATGTTATGTTCCTTGTTCTTAGTGACTCCTTCTGATTCATGCTCCTACCATTTCTGTTCTCTGTTCAGGCCGTACTTTTCGCATAGCTTTCAGTGGACGAACTTAGCCACGTTATCGTGCCTCCTTTTGTAGCACTTTTGAGCCAGCTTGCTGCACTCAGTCACAATATGTGAGATTGTTTCGTTTCTGCTGCCATACACATCCTACAAAGGAGCGATTCGCTACTCTTATCTATTTGGAACTTGGTGTAATTAGTTCTCAGAGCTTGTTCCTGGGCGCTGCATATCAATGCCTCAGTGCATCTTTTCAGATCACTTTTTCTTTAACCATTATTATTATTATTATTATTATTATTATTATTAATAATAATAATAATAATAATAATAATAATAATAATAATAATAATAATAATAATAATAATAATAATAATAATAATGCGGCGGGCTGGCAGATTCGTTAGCACCCCGGGCGAAATGCTTAGCGGTATTTCGTTATTTCGCCTGCCACATCGTTCTGAGTTCAAATTCCACCGAGGTTGACTTCGCCTTTCATCCTTTCAGAGTCGATAAAATAAGTACCAGTTGAACACTGGGGCGTCATTGTAATCGATTTAACCCCTTCTGCCGATATCGCTGGCCTTATGCCAAAATTTGAAACAATCATCATCATCATCATCATCATCATTATTATTATTATTATTATTATTATTATTATTATTATTATTATTAGGCATATCTTAACGAGGCAGATCCCAGCAATTGTCTTAAGACATTACAAACAACGGGGAATGTCTCAACCACTTCAACTGTAGCCTTGACACGATGAGTGTTGTTATCCGGACGATTTTCTGAACTCATTTCAATGTCGTCCATTGTTATTTATCACCAGGTCAGGATTGTCTTCGAATTCACTGGTCTGCTCGATCAAAACTATCCTCAATCCTTGGTAAAACAAAGGCAACAATAACTACAACTACACATGCTATTGTTATTACTGCTGTCGCTTTTGTTTAACCCTTGGTCAGTCCTTGTTTAACAACCCTGTGACCTTCTAAATATAAGCAAAGCGTATTTTTGTATTAACTTAACGACATCGTATCTTTTCTCGTTTTAAGAAGGTTGTGTGATTGTAATTGTTGTAGTTGTCACTACTACCGCTGCTGTTTTTGTCGCTCCACAAAGCCAGCCCTGACCGAGTAGACCAGTGGTTCTCAGCTAGGGTCCACATGGCCCTTAGGTAGGGTCCATATAAGATTTTACTGTTTAAAGTTTATGTACAATAAATTGCCTATACTTCTGATGTACGCAAAATATTTCAAGATTTTTTTTTTTATATATACAATTCCTTATAACGCTTAATTACAAAAATACCATGGGACTTTTTTAAACATCGAATAATTATTAGGGTCCTGTATTGTAAAATAGGAGGCAAAGGGATCCATAGGCCAAAAATGATTGAGAACCG
>NC_068985.1:97542213-97543129 GCF_001194135.2 Octopus bimaculoides | reverse complement strand
ATTCAATGCATTTTTTCTTCTCTTTTACTCTTTTACTCTTTTACTCTTTTACTTGTTTCAGTCATTTGACTGCGGCCATGCTGGAGCACCGCCTTTAGTCGAGCAAATCGACCCCAGGACTTAGTCTTTGTAAGCCTAGTACCTATTCTATCGGTCTCTTTTGCCGAACCGCTAAGTTACGGGGACGTAAACACACCAGCATCTGTTGTCAAGCGATGTTGGGGGAACAAACACAGACACACAACATATACACACACATACATGTATACATATATATACATACATACGACAGACTTCTTTCAATTTCCGTCTACCAAATCCACTCACAAGGCTTTGGTCAGTCCGAGACTATAGTAGAAGACACTTCCCCCAAGGTGCCACGCAGTGGGAATAAACCCGGAACCATGTGGTTAGTGGGCAAGCTACTTACTACACAGCCACTCCTGCGCCTATTTAAGACACTACAGAGCATTTGACGTAAATTAGCTACTATTTCAGGCATAGAGACACCATCGCCAGTTTTAAAAAGTGTGGTTTAATAGGGTTACGGCTCTCTCTAGAATGAACCTTTTGAGAGCCAGACAAGAGAATTTATCAAGTCTAATGTCTGACACAAATGGTGTGAAGTAGCCGGAGACACGTGACCATTTACAATTGCTTTATGGGAAATATATTTAACCTCACTTACTCCATGGAATTCGGTATATTTGGCATGAAAATATAAACCTGAGCCGATAGATTTTTATCTTAGTCTTCAGAATTTGATAACAAGTAATCTCGAGAGGTTACTGTAATTCTGTATATGTATTCATAGCTGCACTGCCTGAGAAACACACACACACGCACGCACACACACACACACACACACACACACACACACACACACACACACACACACACACACACACACACACAC
>NC_068985.1:97540219-97542101 GCF_001194135.2 Octopus bimaculoides | reverse complement strand
ATATATATATATGTATATATATATATAGTATATATATATATATATATATATATATGTATGTATGTATGTATACATATACATATACATATATGGGCAATGTTGAGCTAATGGTGAATTGTGCAAGAATGCTCATTCTACACATTCTACACCAATGTCTATATGTGTGTGTGCGTGTGTGCGTTTGTGCATGTAATCACACACACACGCACGCATGTATATACACGCATATAATGTGAATACATAGTCGTATAGGCATATGTACTCTCACATATGCACGCACATTTTTACACACAAACTATATATATATATTCATAATATATTCATAATATATAGATATATATGTATACACGTATGTGTATTATGCACACAATCACACAAACATATATACATACATACATACATACATACATACATACATAAGTAAACAGATTTTAAATAGTTTTGCTGAATATGTCTCCTGTGACCAGCAGAATACTTGTAATATGAAAAAAAAAAACCTCAAACACTCCAAGAAAATTACATTAAGATTAATAAAGTCGTTCACACGAATTAAGGTCTCGTGTTAAGACGTCGTTCTTTTCTTTAAAAATACGTAGATTATCCAGTTTTTGCATGTTGTTCACTTCAGAGTTATATTTATGCATTTCCACATTTACAATGCAACCTTACCATCTATCACATTCTTCCATCTCTCTCTCTCTCTCTCTCTCTCTCTCTCTCTTTCTCTCTCTCTTTCTCTCTCCCTTTCTCAATCTATATGCTTATCTTTATCTATATATCTATATCGCATTTTCTCTGCCCTTCCCTGTATTTCTATTTATCTGCCTAACTGTCTGATATATCTATCTATATCAGTGTCTTTCTTTCAATACATAAATTTTACATACAATATATGAGTACATACATACATACATACATACATACATACATACATACATACATACATATATATGTATGTATGTATTTATGTTTTTATTCGGTTATATTTCTAGATTCCTTGCCAATAAAGATCTGGTTTCTAACCTAGATCCAAGCCCCCTTTCATTAGAATTTTAAACAACATGAACATGATATTTGTACGTCTGTATGTTTATATACAATATATGGAATCGGTGCATGTGTAGACTTGTTTGTTTTGTTTTATGTAAGTACTCTTATACATACAGATGCATGTCTCGACTTGCTCATATATACTTAAATGCTAAACTTTCGAAAAGTTTTACAAATTTTTACAGTTCCATTGATGACGTGTGTCTGTCATCTTCTAAAAAGCTTTCTCCTTTCTAGTTTTGAGAAGCTTAATTTCTCAAGACCGATGCTAAGGCAGTTTGTTATATATCCTTGTACCCCAATAATTACAGATATAAATCTGAACTTGTAATCCCGGTAGAGTAACTGTGAATGTTTCAATAGTTCAGCGTAGATATTTTTTGGGGTTTTTTTTTTGGTTTTTTTTCATATTTTCACCTCTATTTTGGCATCTGCTGGACGACTGATTTCCGCTATTCTGCATAGTTTCTGTTCTTTGTCCCAAATCCCTATGCCTAGTTTATCATGTTAGCATTTTTGAGGTTTTAACTAGGACATTCCACCAGTATTCTTTCATATTATGAGCGGCAATGGACATTACCATCCTGTGGACCCTTATGTTTTGGCCTCAGGATTATCCTTACGATGGTATGTACCCATGTTTGTATGTATGTATGTATGTATGTATGTATGTATGTGTGCATGTATGTATGTATGGGCGTATGTATGTATGTATGTATGTATGTATGTATGGGCGCATGTATGTATGTATGTATGTATGTATGTATGTATGTATGTATGCATGTTTGTATATTTGTATGTATGTATGCATGTATGTATGAATGTATGTATG
>NC_068985.1:97535699-97540007 GCF_001194135.2 Octopus bimaculoides | reverse complement strand
GTATGTATGTATGTATGTATGTATGTATGTATGCATGTTTGTATGTATGTATGAATGTATGTATGTATGGGCGTATGTATAACTGAGCATATGTATGTATGAATGTATGCATATATGCATGTATGTTTGTATGCTTGCATGTATGTTGTATGCTTGCATGTATGTACGTATGTATGACATGCATGAATGTATGACATGCATGAATGTATGTACGTGTGTATGTATGTACGTATGTATGTATGTATGTATGTATTCTCTGTGTACAACAGAAGCAGTATTAGATTAAAATAGCAGTTGCGTGTCTATGTATCATGCGTAATGGAAATACATCACAGAAAGCCAAATTACTGCTTACGAAACTATCAGAGCGGAGAGATTCTACGAAGCTGGCAGAGATCCTTTGCAAAGAACCAAAAGGCTCGGCTAAAGATGGGGAAATGGAATGGACCTGGATGGAAGTGTTGTGCAACTAACTCTGTAGAACAAAGACCATTTGAATAGCGATAGAATCAGCAAACAAGGAGAGAAGAGCCTTTTGAAATGTGTCGGTGCGTGACCCTTAGCCAATCAGTTTGATAGCTTTTGTATTGGATATATATAGTCGAGGAGAATTTGCGTGTATAATCCTTTCTACTAAAAATGAGAGGCCTGGAATTTTTCGGGGAGAGAGTAAGTCGATTACATCGACCTCAGTGCTCAACTGGTACTTATTTCATTGACCTCGAAAGGTTGAAAGGCAAAGTCGACCTTCACGGAATTTGAACTCAGAACGTATAGACAAACAAAGTGCAGCTAAGGATTTGTGTGTGTAACAACGTTAAGTATCAGTCTTACTGTGTTTAGAATTAGGACAACATTACACGAAAATGGGCTTTGTATAATGTACACGATTGAAGTGACGATGTATGACCTAAAATTTTGATCTTTTTTTTAGCCTTTTTTATGTGCAGCGCTAATGACCTTTGCCTGACCTCCGAGACCGGTGGAGGAAATTAAAAGCAATTGGGAGCATCGTTCGAGTTATCCTGAGACTAGAGACCTCGTGCGAATACGTGTAACAAACAGAACGCAGCTAGTGTCACTCCAAAGCAGGCGGTTGTGTTAAACTAGGCGATGAATTAGGTCCATTGTCCGTACATCAAATATTCAAACAAACCATTTAGTCAATTAATAGCTTTAAATTTTATTGACTCCTCTAACCTGCCATTCACTGCCATCTCCACCACTACAATAACAAAAACAACTACAGTTCACAAATTTTAATTAAGGAAACGCTTGTCATTTCCATGTTTGGTTAGTTATATTATAATTAAATAATTTTGAATAAATAGACTGACTGAAAAAGCCATTAGACAACATCTTGAAGCCTCAATAAAAAAAAACTAATTTAATAATAACTAAACTATCATGCCTAATTATATAATATAATTATATAATATAATTATATAATTATAAAATATAATCAGGTGATAGCCTTGAAGATGAGCAGTTACGTTATTTCCACCAGTATTTTTATTAAAGGAAGAATATTTTTCTTGAGCATTTGACTTTCTGGATGATCTACTTTTCATTATGCATTGAGGTTGGTTTGTTGAAATGGATTACCTGCCCTTTTTTATAAATTGAGAGATATCTAGACAAGATTACAAGGGTAACTTAACTCATGCTTGAACGAGTATTTAGTAATTCAGACAAGTATATGCATACGGAAATATTTTTATAAGTTTTGAATTTATCCATTTATTCAAATTGTAATCTAATAATTCTTTCTAATTTTGGCAGAAGGCCAGCAATTTCGAGGTGAATGGAGATCGATTATATTGACTTCAGTGTTCAAAATATTTCGACGTAACGTGAAACAGAGTGACTCTAGCTGAGTTCTGTCTGTTACACGTATTCGCATGAGGTCTCCAGTCTCAGGATAACTCGAACGATGCTCTCCATTGCGGTTGCTCGTGAATCGTAACTTTTCATTTCCTCCACCTGTCTCGGAGGTCAGGCAATGGTCATTATCGCTGCACATAAAAAAGGTAAAAAAAAATCAAAATTTTAGGTCATACATCGTTACTTAAATCATGTACATCAGAGGCTCTCAAACTTTTTGGGCCACCGCCCCTCTCATGGCCACATAATACCCCCAGCGATCCCACCCCTATTTTTATGTATAAATAAATATTTTATATTTTAATAATTTATATATACTATGAATCGTTTGATATTTAATGTAATAGTATATAATTTGTATACAATACTGTGATATTATAATAATTTCATAGCGTCCCTAATCCACTGCCTTCCTCCAACGCCTCCTTTTTCTCTACCCCACCCATCCCCTCCCCCTTAGGCACCAGCGCCCACCTGGACTGTCTCAACGCCCACCGGAGAGCAGTAGCGCCCACTTTGTGAACCTATGGTGTACATCATACAAAGCCCAATTTCGTGTAATGTTGTCCTAATTCTAAATACAGTAAGACCGCTGCTTAACGTTGTATTACACACACAAATCCTAAGCTGCACTTTGTCTATACGTTGTGAGTTCAGTGACTGCAAATTGAATTTACAAACCGCACCGACAATTCTATCACGTGCTGCTCGCAACCAGAAACAGAGCTCGTATCCAATGTCAAGGTAGCAGTGCGAGATAAAAGGGTGAACTTTATCCATCTGACTGCCAAGTGACATTCCTGATAGCAAGGTGAACTACTGAGATAATGCAGAATAATATGTATTGTCATGTACCATAATGAATGGCAGTAGGAGGTTTAAGATTATGACACTCGACTCCAATACTTTAAACATGCGAACCAACAAAGGAGAATCCACGTTGTCACTAGAACTGCTAGGATTACGAACCAAATCTTTCTCTAATCACATCTATTATATTAAATTAGGAAAAGGCATAATGTACTCTTGTAAAGCGACTAAAAAGACGACTGGATTGCTTTTAATCTTAGACATGCTCACGCACAGGCGTGGCTGTCTGGTAAGAAGCTTGCTTCCCAACCACATGGTTCCAGGTTCATTCCCACTGCGTGGCAGCTTGGGTAAGTGTCTTCTACTATAGCCTCGGACTGACCAAAGCCTTGTGAGATTTGGTTGACGGAAACTGAAAGAAGCCTGTCGTATGTATATATATATATGTGTGTGTGTGTGTGTGTGTGTGTGTGTGTGTGTGTGTGTGTGTGTGTGTGTGTACGTACGTGTGTGTGTCTGAGTTTGTCCCCCACCATCGCTTGACAACCGATGGTGGTGTGCTTACATCCTCGTAACTTAGCGGTTTCGCGAAAAGAGACCGATAAACTAAGTACTAGGCTTACAAAGAATAAGTCCTGAGATCGATTTCTTCGACTAAAGGCGGTACTCCAGCATGGCCGCAGTCAGATGACTGAAATAAGTAAAAGAATAAAAGAAGAGGATAAAGGAAATGCTCGATCAGGAATGTCCTGGATCTAATCAACAACAGATCAGTAGTAATACTCTGTTATTATCTACAAGCAGCCATCTATACTATAATGAAGTTACTTAATAATTAGTTATAAGTATGTAACTTTTACTAAAAGAAAAATTAAAATCTACGAGGTCTAGAAACTTCATTAAAATTCCAATTTTGATATATTTTTATCAAAATGTGGTTGATAATTCTTTCATTATTAAAGATTTCAGTTATACAATGCAATCTGAAAATTGATTCAAATTCTCTGCGTGGTAGCGTTTTCTTAACAGTTCTGTTTATACTTCTTTTGGAAATATAAAGGCTGCGCAAATATTTGCAACGCTACTTTCAACAGACACAAGAGTAAAAACTTTTCTCCAAATTATAAATTTAATCCAGCGTGAAGCAAATTATGTTGATTCCAGTATCCTTTCATATTTGTTGGGTGTTGCTGAAGAATAAAAGTGGTTTTGATTTACTTACGTCAATTGTATCAAATATTACTCGTACTAGTAATATCTGTAGTTAAAATATACGCTACTGAACTAGTTTAACATTGGTTTTCATTACTCGTTTACTTATGATTATTGAAATGCTAGTAGAAGTGGAAAGCAATTCTATTTGAGATTACTTTCAAACACTTTAGTTTTTTAAGGTGGTTATTTGAATATATTCAGTGCTTAAGGCGTCCTCTATAGATTTTTTTGCAAATGAACTCAAACTTTTAAATAGTTTTTTTTTTATTTCTTTAAAATGGTGAGCAAATACATTTTTAATTTAACGGATCTGAATTAGATATATATGTGTGTGTGTGTGTGTGATTATATGTATACATATGTATGTATATACATATATATATATATATATGCATTTAT
>NC_068985.1:97535082-97535689 GCF_001194135.2 Octopus bimaculoides | reverse complement strand
AACTATTAAATATACTTTTATAAGCTTCTTTTCCTCTTGGCAAAGCACTTTTTACAATTTTTTTTTTCCTCAGATGCACAAACAAAAATTAATAAAACTTTAAATTTATTTTCCTGTTTTCTCTAGTTTTTCACCAAATATATACATAGTAAATATGCTTAACAAGAAACACTGATATAACGACGAGTATGCCGAACGATCTGGTTAACTCTGTATTTACCGTTTCACAACTACCTTACTGCTGTTTCAAATAATTCTTTATAACTACATTTCAATACTGTACTTCTCGGTTATAAATAAATGATTTTTAATACGGACACAAGGCCCTGAATTTTAGGGTGTAAGTACAGACAATTAAGATCAAGCCTAGATCCTGATTGGTGCTTATTTCATCGACTCCAGAAGGATTTTAAAAGTTGATTATGGGAATATTTGAAATCAGATTAAGTGTTTTGCTTGGCGTTCTATTTATTCCACAAATCCACCACCACCCTTCAGCTATAAATTATTATAATAACATGTGTCTCTTCTTCTAGCGTGTAAAACTGCTTGTTGAAGGCAGTGTCTCTTGTCTTATATATATATATATATATATATATATATATAT
>NC_068985.1:97530302-97531771 GCF_001194135.2 Octopus bimaculoides | reverse complement strand
TATATATATATATATTATATTCTTATTTGAGAGAGAGAGAGGGGGGTGAGTAGGTAGATATGTAAGTAGGTAAGTAGGTAGGTGGGTATGTAGGTGAGTAAGGAAGTAGGTAGATGTACTTTTCCAAAGAAAACAGATAACTTCAAAATTTTTTGTAATGTACGAGAAACGGATGAACATGTTTTTATGAGTTTTGTTGTTTTGTTACAACACACATACATACATACATACACACATTCACACTTACACACGCACATACACACACATGCGCACACAAACACAGACACATATAAACACACACACATGCACACGCATACACACACATACACGCACACACACACATACACACACGCATACACACACAAACAAACGCACACATGCAAAAACATATACACACATACACACACACACGCAAACACACACACACATACATACACACACGCATACACACACAAACAAACGCACACTGCAAAAACAAATACACATACATACACGCATACACACACATACATACACACATACATACACACACGCATACACACACAAACAAACGCACACATACAAACACATATACACACATACACACACAAGCAGATGATGAGAAATAAACGCTTAACTTTAAAATTACAAAACTATAAAAGAATCAATAATGAAATTTTAGTAAATACTATTTTATTTAATAACAAAATAAAAGTTGGTTGTAGCATCTGGTAGCACTTATCCTCTTTAACAACCAATGTGTTGTTTGTGCAGCTTTACATTTCGCTTGAGTTTTTTGGTTTTTGGGTTTTGGTTTTTTATTTTGGAAATTTGAGCTAGATACAAACAAGAAAAAAAAAATATATATATATACATATAGACGCAGGAGTGGCTGTGTGGTAAGTCGCTTGCTTACCAACCACATGGTTCCCGGTTCAGTCCCACTGCGTGGCACCTTGCGCAAGTGTCTTCTGCTATAGCCGGGCGGTATTTCGTCTGCCGTTACGTTCTGAGTTCAAATTCCGCCGAGGTTGACTTTGCCTTTCATCCTCTCGGGGTCGATTAAATAAGTACAAGTTACGCACTGGGGTCGATGTAATTGACTTAACCCCTTTGTCTGTCCTTGTTTGTCCCCTCTATGTTCAGCCCCTTGTGGGCGATAAAGAAATAAGAAACATAATATTCTTTTCTACTCTTGGCACAAAGCCAAGAAATTTTTTGGGAGGGAGCCAGTCGATTAGAGCGGACTAGTTGCGTACTGGTACGCAATTAGTACTTATTTTATCGACCCTGAAAGATGAAAGGCAAAGTCGACCTCGGCGGAATTTGAACTCAGAACGTAAAGACAGACGAAATACCGCTAAGCATTTCGTCCGGTGTGCTAACGACCCTGCCAGTTTGCCGCCTTCCATACAAACATAACATTGAGACGGATACTTTTTGGGTGGTAAATTTCGAGACATTTCAGCACGACCTGGTAAATATTTCTA
>NC_068985.1:97529653-97530162 GCF_001194135.2 Octopus bimaculoides | reverse complement strand
GATGAAAGGCAAAGTCGACCTCGGCGGAATTTGAACTCAGAACGTAAAGACAGACGAAATACCGCTAAGCATTTCGTCCGGTGTGCTAACGACCCTGCCAGTTTGCCGCCTTCCATACAAACATAACATTGAGACGGATACATTTTGGGTGGTAAATTTCGAGACATTTCAGCACGACCTGGTAAATATTTCTAACACCATCTGTTTGTTCGTGTTTGTGTGTATGTGTTATATAAAACGCGGTCTCATGTCTTAGGTCTCATAGGGACAGTTATCGAGATCACATCATTGGCTCTGAACGAGAAACTAGTTCGTCGTAGAGTTACTCGTTCACCAGCCGAGTGGACTGGAGCACAGTGAAAGGTGGGGGTACTTTGATCAAGCACACAACGTACCACCAGGCGCGGGAATCGAAACCACGGTCTTCCGATTGGGAGTGCATCACTCTAACCACTAAGCCACGTGCATTCACTTTGAGTGTGTTTAGTACGTCTGTGTGTTTGTGTGTG
>NC_068985.1:97527656-97528259 GCF_001194135.2 Octopus bimaculoides | reverse complement strand
TATATATATATATATGAGTGAGTGGACAAGCGAAAGAAGGGCACTCAACCAATTTATTTGGAGTTACATGTATGGATCAAAACAGTTTGATTCAAATTCGCTAGTACTCTTGAGTTTCAAGTGTGATGCTAATCATCAGCCATTTTGAATTTGAATGACAGAAGTTGATTGTTATCACCATAAGGTCTGCTGCGATTGGTCGAGGAAGGTCACGTGGTGTCATAGTTTGATGTTGTTATACGGGTTACAGTTAGTTGGGAAATGCCGCATGGCGAAGAGTTAATTGACCACGTGGAGGACAAGAAATGGACCATGTGGCGATTAGGATCCCAAATACAGGCTGATAAATCCCTCTAAAAGTGAAATAGATATTATTAGGAAACGTATTCTTAGCTCGCTCCTGAACAGTCAAACGACCGGCCATCTGGAAAATAAGATAAAAGAAATAAGACAATAAGAAATCCTCATTAGTGTTGTCTATTTAAAAATGCTTTGGTCATGACTTCAGTGATACTAAAAATTCTATGAGCAATTTCTGATGCCTAGTTACTTTCCACCCACCCTGTATGTATATATATATATATATATATATATATATATATA
>NC_068985.1:97525538-97527627 GCF_001194135.2 Octopus bimaculoides | reverse complement strand
ATGTATGTATGTATATATATATATGCTCGAAATAGAGACTAGAAAAACAGCCAATAACTGATGAAGAGTCGTTCGCCACCTCCCCCTGCCAGAGCCTCATGGAGCTTTAGGTGCTCAACTGGTATTTATTTCATCAACCCAGAAAGAATGAAAAGCAAAGTTGACCTCGGCGGAATTTGAACTCAGAATGTAAGAACGGACGTAATGCCACTAAAGCATTTTTGCTAACGGTTTTGCCAGCTGTCCGCCTTTGGCCAGCAAGTTCGGAGAAGTGGGTAAGTCGATTGCATCGACCCCCCTCAATGCTGAACTTGTACTTACTTTATCGACTCAGAAAGGATGAAAGGCGAAGTCGACCCTGGCAGAATTTGAACTCAGAACGTAAGGATGGGCGAAATGTCGCTAAGCATTTTTACCTGGCGTGCTAACGATTATGCCAACTGACCGCCTTCCTTTGGCCAGATAACAATATCAGCTAACTCTTAATATGTTTTCTTAATAAGGCGGCGAGCTGGCAGAAACGTTAACACGCCGGGTGAAATGCATAGCTGTATTTCGTTTGCCGTTATGTTCTGAGTTCAAATTCCGCCGAGGTCGACTTTACCTTTCATCCTTTCAGAGTCGATAAATTAAGTACCACTTATGCACTGGGGTCGATGTAATCGACTTAATCCCTTTGTCTGTCCTTGTTTGTCCCCTCTATGTTTATCCCCTTGTAGGCAATAAAGAAATAAGAAAAGTTAGCTCGCCGGGCGAAATACTTAGAGGTATTTCGCATGTCTTTACGTTCAGAGTTCAAATTCCGTCGAGGGCGACTTTGCCTTTCATCCTTTCGGAGTCGATAAATTAAGTACCAGTTGCATACTGTGGTCGATCTAATTGACTGGCTCCACTCCCCAAAAATTTCGGGCTTTGTGCCTAAAGTAGAAAAGAATATTTTTTCTTAATCGCAATATTCATATTTAACTCAGTTTTTGGGGATTTTTTTTTTTTTTTTGACGTAGTTAACAGTGGAAATACTCACGCCCTCCCGTGTTATCGCACAAATATGAGGTCAGCTGTCCATTAACATTAATTTATCATTGAATGGGTGTGTTTGCGATACAAAAGCAAATTAACCCAAACAGGATATGAAATAAATATTGTATTATACATATTATTTTCGTAGAAGAAGAGTAAGGTAACCAGATGAAAAAGTTGTTTGTTGCTAAGAGTTCAGTTGATAAGAGTATAAAACACAATTGTTACGAAAGGCTACTCCATTGTTAAAGCCGATGGGGTGGGGGCAGCAATACAAATTGTGTAAATGATTCCTTTTTGGTTTATTGTATCCCCACAAGCCTGAGACGTTCTGTTTTAGAGTGGCTCAATTGTCAGGATTTTGAAAGTTTCTCATATTTGACATATTACTCTTGGGAACTTTCTCAAATTCCTGAGTGTACACATATATATATTTGAGCCATCTCTCCAGCGCTGAATTAACCATTAAGCAAAATAAGCACGTGTTGAGGACATGTGGAGAGGTGGGCATCACAGAAATGGTAAATGGTTCACGATACAAAAGAAATATCTTTACACTTGTTAAAATAATGTTCGAAGTGGTTTATATGATCGGAAATATAATTTCGAAATGTCCCCGGTGTCATAGTAAGGATCTGATCAAAGACTGCAATTTAAAAAAGTAGGAGAAAACTTTTCGTGGCTGTGTGGTAAGTAGCTTGTTTACCAACCACATAGTTCTGGGTTCAGTCCTACTGCGTGGCACCTTGGGTAAGTGTCTTCTACTATAGCCTCGGGCCGACCAAAGCTTTGTGAGTGAATTTGGTAGACGGAAACTGAAAGAAGCCCGTCGTATATATATGTATATATGTGTATGTGTGTTTGTGTGTCTGTGTTTGTCCCCCCAACATCGCTTGACAACCGATGGTGGTGTGTTTACATCCCCCGTAATCCAGCGGTTCGGCAAAAGACACCGATAGAATAAGTACTAGGCTTACAAAAGAATAAGTCCTGGGGTCGATTTGCTCGACTAAAAACGGTGCTCCAGCATGGCCGCAGTCAAATGACTGAAACAAGTAAAAGAGTAAAA
>NC_068985.1:97523569-97525334 GCF_001194135.2 Octopus bimaculoides | reverse complement strand
ATTTTGAATTACAAATATACGGGGGTACCAAAATCTTTTAAATGCTTAAGGCGTCGATGGGGCTTAATGCAGCCCTGCATCTTTCCCTTGAGGTGACGAAGATGTGCTGGATAAATTTTGCATCATACAATAGTGTGGAGGCGCAATGGCCCAGTGGTTAGGGCAGCGGACTCGCGGTCGTAGGATCGAGGTTTCGATTCCCAGACCGGGCGTTGTGAGTGTTTATTGAGCGAAAACACCTAAAGCTCCACGAGGCTCCGGCAGGGGATGGTGGCGAACCCTGCTGTACTCTTTCTCTCACTCTTACTTCCCGTTTCTGTTGTACCTGTAATTCATAGGGTCAGCCTTGTCACGCTGAATATCCCCGAGAACTACGTTAAGGGTACACGTTAATTTCACGAGCAGGCTGTTCCGTTGATTAGATCAACTGGAACCCTCGACGTCGTAAGCGACGGAGTGCCAACAACATCTAATAGTCTAGCTATAAAGGTCAACATTTCGTGATGTTCATGTCCTTTATAGAGGGCCTTCAAGAAGGGAAAACATCCTCAAACGTAAGAAATGGTCGGTATGCTTGCAGCAGAGCCGATTCAGCTAAAGGCACCAAAGGTGTCAGGCAGTGGTATTACGTCGGGGACAGATTAAGTCTTCCATCCAAATAGGCCACGATGGAATTGGAACTCAGAATGCAAAGAGCCGAAACAAATACCGCAAGGCGTTCGGTCCGAAAATCTTACAGTCCCGAGTCCGCTGCTACATTCTGAGTTCAAATTCCACCGAGGTCAGCTTTGCTTTCATCCTTTTGAGGTCGATTAAAATAAGTACCCATTACGTACTGGAGTCGATGTAATCGACTTACTCCCTCCTCGCAAATTTAAGGCCTTGTGTCTATAATAGAAAGGTTTATTTAACACACGTTAGGGTGGCAAGCTGCCAGAGTCATTAGCATGCCGATGTAATTGACTTAATCCCTTTGTCTGTCCTTGTTTGTCCCCTCTATGTGTAGCCCCCTGTGGGCAATAAAGAAATAAGAGTCAGAAAAATGCCCAACAGCATTTAGTCTGTCTCTATTTTCTGAGTTCATATTCCGCCGAGATCGACTTTACCTTTTATCCTTTCGAGTTGATAAAATAAGTACCAGTTGAGCACTAGGGTCGAAATTGCTGGCCTTGTGCCTAAATTCGAAACTATTATCTAATCCACGTAAGGACGGTGAGGTAGCAAAATTTTTAGCTTAATGGATCAAACGCTTAGCAGCATTTCATCCATCATTACATTCTAAGTTCAAATTCCGCCGAAGTCGACTTAGCCTTTCATTCTTTCGGAATCGATAAAATAAATACCAGTTGATTCCCTGTGTCGATGACGTCAACTATCCCCATCCTCTAAAATTTCAGGCCTTGTGCCTATTGTAGAAAGGGATATATATGTAATAGCAGGTTGGGAGAATCGTAAGAGCGTCGTAGAAAACCCTGTTATATTTCCTACTACTCTTCACGTTCTAAGTTCAATACCGACCGGGGTCGTCTTTGCCTTTCACTCCTCCGAGGGTCAGTTAGCTATTTAGTTAAAACTACTCAGTTCAAACCCCGCTCACGATCAAGTTTCGCTTTCTTTTCTATTTTTTTTTTTTTTTCACTCTTTCTTTCTTTTCAGAGTCGATAAAATAAAATACCACAGTTAGGTAGGTACTTTGGTCGATGTAATCGACTGCACCTCGGCCGAAAATTCTGTAGCTTCGTGCCAATTTCAGAAATCAATATTA
>NC_068985.1:97518320-97522279 GCF_001194135.2 Octopus bimaculoides | reverse complement strand
CATACATAAACATGTGTGTGTCCACGTATACACACACATATATAAATACCAGATAAATAGATAGACAGACAGACAGACAGACAGATAGATAGATAGATAGATAGATAGATAGATAGATAGATAGATAGATAGATAGATAGATACCAGAAGATGGATTGAACTAGTTTTATTACATATCGCTACAATTGTTTCGACATACAACTACCAGGTATTCCTTGCTAAACGTTAATGTCTTTGTCTAGCCCTGCTACTTCGCAATCTTTGTAATGCCTATATAGCAAATTTTATGAAATAAAGTAGCTTGCTTATCGACCACATGCTTCCGGGTTCAGTCCAACTGCTTGGCACCTTGGGCAAGTGTCGTCTACTATAGCCTCGGGCCGACCAAAGCTTTGTGAGTGGATTTGGTAGACGGAAACTGAAAGAAGCCCATCGTATATATATATATATGTGTGTGTGTGTGTGTGTGTGTGTGTGTGTGTGTGTGTGTGTGTGTGTGTGTGTGTGTGTGTGTGTGTGTGTGTGTAAAACTTTTTGAGCACAAACGCCTAAAGTGCTGGCTTCAGAGAGGCTGTCATCAGAACCTCAGTGGGAATACAAGGTGTGACTGTGTACTCCTTTTCAAGGTTGGGTATGTTAACCATCTGAAAGATCAGCTACATACAACGCCCTTCCTCCTCGACAGGGTTACCAGCAATATGTGTAATATGTGAAAAGTCTTGCAAGTAGATTTCGAGTCTGAAGAGACAAATGACGGTTCGTAGAGATCATATCTCATAAAGTGATCCGATGAATCCAGTGGATGCTGCAACTTTTGCCTATCACCTATGCTTCAAACCATACCGATCTACAGCGGGACTGAATAGTCATCTGAGAGGTCATAGACGGAAGATCAGAAATGCTATTGGCAGCAAAGAAGCCCAGAGAGACGACGATCATCTGTGAAGATGGAATAATCATTATGTATGTATGTATGTAGGTAGGTAGGTAGGTAGGTAGGTAGGTACTTATTGAGAAAAGTAGTCTCTCTTTGACTTGATATATTTGAACATAGTTTTATTTTTTTATCAAATTTCAATCATATCTTGCAGTTTTATTGTAATCAGTAAGGTTTCTTACATCCATCATCAACATTTATAGTCTCGTTTTCAGGAAAATATTAATCTATCGCGTATTACTCCCTTTCTGTAGTCGGCAAATCCGCAGTGATTGTTGTACACGACGGCGTAAATATACATTAAATATATTTTCCTCCTGACATCAAAGATCTGCCCGGTCTAAGTGGCGGGATGATTATAATGGATGGGGACATAAAGACAGTAGTTCATTTGTTATACAACAAACATCAGTTCATGTATTACAATTCCATAGCAACTAACCAAAAGTATTTGTACGAAAGACCAAGATGCATAAATAATCCGTGAGAACGCTTATATACAAATATTCAATGGCTGTCGTGTGGTTCTTGTACAGAAAATATTATATAGGATGAATATGAATTAGTTCCAATTTTTAGAGTGGAATTTTTTACTGGAATTAACAAGGCATAACTTACAGTTTCGGATATTCGTTCAGATAAGCATGCACCTCGTATTGAGAAAAACTGAATGAAAAATTCCTTGCCATGTAAAGATTCCGTGGTTGCAATCGACAAAGAAAGATCTATAATTGTAAACTGCAACTGTTTGTGTCTGTAAGCTATAATGGCTTGTAACAGTTGTGTAAGATACAATGTAGTGGAGGCGCAATGGCCCAGTAGTTAGGGCAGCGGACTCGCGGTCGTAGGATCGCGGTTTCGATTCCCAGACCGGGTGTTGTGAGTGTTTATTGAGCGAAAACACCTAAAGCTCCACGAGGCTCCGACAAACCCTGCTGTACTCTTCCACCACAACTTTCTCTCACTCTTACTTCCTGTTTCTGTTGTGCCTGTAATTCAAAGGGTCAGCCTTGTCACATTGTGTCACGCTGAATATCCCCGAGAACTACGTTAAGGGTACACGTGACTGTGGAGTGCTCAGCCACTTGCACGTTAATTTCACGAGCAGGCTGTTCCGTTGATCGGATCAACTGGAACCCTCGACGTCGTAAGCGACGGAGTGCCAAAAAGATACAATGTTCTCGTGACAATAATGTGTATTCGTAATTACTATCAGTATTTATGCAAGTTTAAGGTGGAAAGTTAGAGGAATCGTTAGCACGCCGCACAAAATGCTTCGTCGCATTTCGTTCGTCTTTACGTTTTGAATTCAAATTCCGCTGAGGTCGACTTTGACTAAAATAAGTACCAGTTGAGCACTGGGGCCGATGTAATAGGCTTACACCCTCCACGAAATTGCTGGCCTTGTGCCAAATTTTGAACTCAATGTTTATGAGAATAATGCGGCGATGTGGCAGAATCGTTAGCACGCCGGACAAAATGCTTAGCAGCATTTCTTCCGACGTTCAAATCTGAGTTCCACTGCCTCCGAGGCCGACTTAACCTTTCCTCTTTTGAAAGTCGATAAAATAACTACCAGTTGAACGCTGGGAGTTGATGTAAGCGACTTACCGCACCTCCCATCAAAATTGGCTGGGCTTGTGCCAAAATTTGAAACCAAAACATTTGTTTATTTATCTAAATTTTTTTTTTAAATTACCCTAGAAAGATGAATATTAAATTTTAATCCTCGTGTCAGTTATTTGCAACGAGTGGTGACAACAAAACTGCAGCCAGAAATACGAGCTTTACATCCTGTTTGGCAGTTCTCTTGACCAACCAAATGGCTAAGTCTGAAAGAAGATAAAGTTGAGTTGAAATACTTCCATAAGTTTGTTTATCTGTGATTTCATACAATTATTCTTGTATTCTGTCACATCATTGTATTTACACAAACTTTAAAACATCATTCAGTGAATGTATGATGAAACAACCTAAATTTGTATGTTTTTTTTTTTCTACTTGTAATATAGGGAGTCTTTTTGTGTGAGAATACGTCTTATACACCGGCAAATACAATTAATGTATACAAAAATGTCAGATTTTGTGCCTAGAGTAGAAAAGATTCTTTTCCAATAGAGAAAGAGCCGGTTTCTAACCTAGATCCACGGCTCATTCATTGGAATTTCAACATCAACAACAGCGTATTTTTGTATGTATGTATGTATGTATGTATGTATGTATGTATGTATGTTTTATGTATGTATCCTCATCCATATAGTTGCATATCTAGACATGCTCATATATATTGAAATGATAAACTTCTGGAAAATTTTACAGATTTTTACAGTTCCAGTGATGGATTCAATCTGTAGTCTTCGAATTAGCTTTCTCCTTTCTGATTTTGAGAAGCCTAATTTTTCGAGATTGGTATTTAGGTAGTATGTTACATATCCCAGGGCCCCAATAATTACAGGTATTTTTGTTTGTTTGTATGTATGTATGTATGTACGCATGTCTGTATGTATGTTTATATATTTGTGTGTTTGTGTGTTTGGAAGTTTGTGTGTCTGTGTATCGATGAGTGTGTGTGTGGTACGATGTTTATGTTTGTGTGCATGTGCATGGGACTGTAGGTGTATGCGAATATATGCGAATATGTTGATGTCTCTTCGGGTATATATAAGTATGTGGAGGCGCAAAAAAGAAAGAAAGAAAGAAAGAAAGAAAGAAAGAAAGAAAAAAAAAAGGATAGAGAAAGAAAGAAATAATCAAACAAACAAACAAACAAACAAAGAGAAAAGAAAGAAAGAAAGAAAGAAAAAAAAGAAAAAAAGAAAGAAAGAAAGGAAAATAAATTTGAGTTAGAATTAATAAACTAAGACATATTTCTGCAGGCTGGGGAAATGGCAAAGACAAGCTGAAGAGAATGGTTAATGTAAGAGACAACGACGGCGATGATGATGATGATGGTGGTGGTGGTGGTGGTGGTGGTGGTGTCGGTGGCGGTGGTGTCGGTGGTGGTGGTGAGTGAGTGACTGTG
>NC_068985.1:97514175-97518203 GCF_001194135.2 Octopus bimaculoides | reverse complement strand
GGTGACAGGAGGTGGAGTGGTGAAATGGCAGCAGCGTAGACCACCAAAGATGTATAAATTGTCCACAGTTTTGGCCTGAAGTCCGAAAGATATGAGTTTGTGTCGGCGACTGTTTTTAATGAATTGAGATATTAAAATTTATTTATTCGCTGTATTCTGGCACCAATACATTGCCATGAGTGGCTGTGTGGTAAGTAGCTTGCTTACCAGCTACATGGTTCCGGGTTCAGTCCCACTGCGTGGCACCTAGGGCAAGTGTCTTCTACTATAGCCTCGGGCAGACCAAAGTTTTGTGAGTGGATTTGGTTGACGGAAACTGAAAGAAGCACGTCGTGTACGTGTGTGCCTGTCTGTCTATCTGTCTGTGTTTGTCCCCCACCACCACCACCATCGCTTGACAACCGATGTTGGTGTGTTTATGTCCCCGTTTTGGTCGGCCCGAGGCCATAATAGAAGACACTTGCCCAAGCTGTCATGCAGTAGGACTGAACGTGGAACCATATGGTTAGAAAGCAAGCTTCTTATCACACAGCCACTATGAGCTTTTATACAGTTTCACTCGCAATTAATTGGACTTATAGTAGAAGGCTCTTACCTAAGGGGTCATGAACCAGGAACCACGGGGTGCAAAACAAGCTTCTTAACTACACAGCCATACTCTTTGCCTATCTCCCTGTAAACAATAAAAAGTACAGGGCACCTCGTCTACTCTACAGGCCCCTCGATTTTATATCTGCACTTATTCCTGTCATGACCTGAACGCAGAAAGAAGTCACAAAAATTATAACAAAAACAATATTTGGTGCCGCGAGACGTTCTCCGACTCCAACCTTGCCGCATCGGCCGCAAACCTGGGTATCGCCACCCATAACGCAGAGAAGAGGAAGATTAACAAATACAGGAGAGAGACTGTGGCCGGCTGCTATCAGTTTGTGCTGGTCGCTGTCGAGATCTCAGGTGTTCTCGAACACTGCACTGCTGATTTCCTTCGTAAAATCATGATAATCGCGGCCCGTTTGAGAAACAAACCCCGCGATGTAGGATGGCCGCGGCAGCGAGTTGTTGCTGGCGATTCTCCGCAGTAATACCTTTGCAATCATGTCCACGAGGCGCGGATAAACACGCCGTTTGGTCTGAAATATAACAGCCCGTTACCACCATCCCACCTTCTTCTACGGTTTAATTCCTCCACACACACCTTTTCTTCTTTTTCTTTGTTTCCTTGATGATAGTTATGGGGGGGGGGGGGTCTCGATAATTTGATCTTTTATACTTTTAGTGATTTTTTTTTCTTTCTTTTCTTCCTGGAAAAATATGTTAATAAAACATCAAGGAGACTATTTTTGAAAACGAATTCCGAAACAAGTGGGGAGGAAAATGTAAGTTTCATATGTAAGAGTAATCTCCCCTATTGTCTAAATCGTTGCTTTTGGCGTGAATTTATTTTCGGTGGTGGGTTCCAAAGTAAAAGCTCCTAGAAAATTATTTTGCGCCTTATATGTTCAAGATCGGGTTTGAGCAAGCCTGCACTACCGTCAAGTGACAGTTACTCTGCTGCTGTAGGCTTACCGATAACATCAAACACCTTTACAAATGTTTCCCACATTTCTATAGAATGATTGGCAACAAAACATCATCGATCACGAATATAGTTCTAAACATGTAATCACATTAGTAAACTACAGATATTGCTTTACTGTATAATACACAAACGTGTGTCCACTGCAGCTCTTGCGCTGTTGTTTGTTTACATCAAAGAACAACAACCAGTATTGCCGTAATAAAAATATATACAGGTAAATTTAGGCGCAGTTTACGAATGCTGTGGGTATCTGTCGGACTGTTGACATTATTTGCTAAGCTAGCGGTACATATCAGTTGTACTTTATCGATATAAATTATCATATCAATAACATGAGAAAAATTGTTTTAAGGACTAACAACGAAGTAAACAGTTGTAAATATTACCCATAATAGCGAGATGGTTATTTGGATTAGATTACAAATTAGATTACCTAAATAGCTTATTAAAGAATATCAGTCTAAATTTTCATGATTCCTTAACACAGCATTTTTATAACCGAAACATGGTTATGTACTAATATATCTATATATATTTCGGTGTAGTTAACTTATTTTGATTTAGATTTGTCACCCCTGTTCGTCCGTCTTTTCTAGTTTGATAAATTCTTGGCAACATATTTCACTACTCGTAGAATCTTAAGTTTTAAATGCTGTGTTGATATAATTTACTCACAATAATTATCTGCACTATCTTTTAATATGTCTTTAAATGCTGGCTTTTGCTTGGAAACGAGTGAGTTAGTGACAAGAAGGGTATCTAGCTGTAGAAAATCTGCCTCAAATCAATTCTGTCCAACCCCCAAAAGACAGGACAAATAGACATTAAACCAATGATGATGATCACAATCATGATCATGACCATGATGAACACAACTAGCAGTATATTTTTTATTCACCTACAACTCAGTCAACAATAATTCTTATTCTATCTTCTTCACTCTTTGATAAAGAAGAAGATCTCTATATGCAAAATTCTTCCTTCCCCACAGCAATGGAACCTAATGAAAACGTTGTCTATGAACTCTTACCAACACAGACCATTAATAGTTTTCCTTGATTTGAGATTTGATGCTATCTATAGGTAAATGACTGGTGGAATCATTACAGCATCAGAAGAAATGCATTGTGGTATTTCTTCCAACTCCTTACGTTCTGAGTTCAAATTCTAGCAAGGTCGACTATACCTTCCAGCCTTTCAAGGTGGATAAAATAAGTACCAGTCGTGCACTGGGATCGATATAATCAGCTTCCCCTCCCCTCAGAATTGTTGGCCTTATGCCAAAATTAGAAAGAACTATATTGAGATTTGAAGTGGCAAACTGGCAGGATTATTAGCACATTGGAAGAAATACATTGCAGAATTTCTTCCCACTTTGCGTTCTGAGTTAAAGTCCATCAAGGTCAACCCTTCATCCATTTGGAGGTCAATAAAATAAATACCAGCTGAAAACCAGGATTGATGTAATCAACTAGCTTTCCCACCCCGCCTAAAACTGCTGGCCATGCATCAAAATTTGAAACCATTATATTTAAATATATCTGTATAGGTTTACAAGAAAAAAAGAAAAAAACTCTCAGGATTTTAACTTGGGCAGAATTTTTTTTTCAAAGAGTTTCCAAATATGGTAGTCTGACAGATAAGACAGCTTTGTCTTTATGAAACTGAGCATCTGCTCTGGAGTCATCAACATGAGCATCAAGTGGTAAAAAAAGGTCATATTTTCCCATAACTGTAACCATCAGCACATCCTGAAATTTAGAAAGAAATTAAATTAGAAGGTTGGTAATTAACTATGGGTTAAACTACAATTCTAAGAGGATTATGCAGTCATCTATGTAACACTTGCTGCACTACATGTCTGTGGAGTGGTCGGCTACTTGCACGTGAATTTCATAAGCAGGCTGTTCTGTTGATCTGATCAACTGAACCCTTGTCGTCGTAATCGACGGAATGCTAGTCACACAGGAAGAACGTATGTGCTCTTGATACAATGACAAAGTTTTATAAGTAGATAAAAAAAAAAAAATCTTGCGTATCAGTCTATAACGTATATATGCGTATATTTGTGTGAATTTGTACACAGGTAAGTGTAGACGGGTTAAGTTCTGCGGTAAAGGGTAATAATTTATTTTTCTAACTGTATAGCTAAATTGTCTCCCTTGCATTGATTCTATATTAGAACGGAGTCCATAATTTTATGTGAAAGATATTTATTTATTTATTTATTTTAACAGAGCAACAGAGATATTTATTTATTTATTTATTTATTTATTTTAACAGACTCATTTTTCCTTCTAAATCTGTATATATATTTCAGCCTAAACTTCATAAACGCATTAAAAATTTCATACATTTTGTATTCGCATTCCTAAATCTATCTGTAACACAATTGCTGGAAGAAGAAGAAGAAGAAGAAGAAGAAGAAGAAGAAGAAGAAGAAGAA
>NC_068985.1:97508675-97514162 GCF_001194135.2 Octopus bimaculoides | reverse complement strand
AGGAGGAGGAGGAGGAATAGAGGAAGTGGAAGAAGATGAAGTAAAAGAAAAGGAAGAGGAAGAGGTGGAAGAAGAAGACAACAATGATTAAAATTTCAGTAACTTAAACAATGTCATTAATTTTCGGTAACTCAGTGAACCAGTTGTTTTAGCAGCTCATCAGATTTTATTAGTGGTGCAGTCAATTCAAAGGGGCTTCCACTCAACTTTCCATTTACACAATTTCACTTACAAAAGTTGGATCAACCCAAACTAAGATGGAAATCCCTTGCCCTGGCAGAATCAAACCCAAGACTTTTAAGATTGTAAAGCAAACTTCTTAAGCTTTCAGCCAAGCTTTCACCTTCTTGTATTATGTTAATGATACACTTGCAAAGAATATAAACATTTTAAATCTTGTCTGCTTACTAAAAAATATTAGAATAGACGACCCTTAACACATAACTCTTTTTAAGAAGCATTGACTTTCTTTTCGGTCGCTAATGTTTAATACAAATAAGATTTAGTATATGTAGCACGATGCAGCATTGAATAAAATATGTTTGTGTAAAATCATATTTAACATGTCTAGGTGCATTTGAACATGATAAGACCTGCTGCTGCAGAAACAGTCCCAGGAGAAAACTCGTCTCCAAGACATGTGTGGGCTATGAAATTTGTCATTGGATAACAGGATGCATGTGTCTCTATGTCTTTTTGCCTTGTCAATTACAAAGCAGATCTGTCATTTGCAGCTTGAAAAGAAGACAGAATATGGTACATTTGTTGATGTATGTAAAGTTTGACCAAGCTAGAATTAAATAAATTATATTGCACAAAGCAGTGTTGAATAGAATATATTCGTGTAAAGTTATATTTAATGCATTCAATGCAGTCGGATGTCATAAGACCTTCCAATGCATTCACAGCCCGATTGTAACATAACAACATTTGTTTATCAGAAACTCAAAAGATATACATAGAAGATTATAATACCTGTATGATATCAACTTCACATTCATCCCCAGATTTTACACCTGGAAGTTCAACAGCTACACACAAACTGTCAGCATTGCTATTGTCTAAAGTGTACCTGGAAACAGACAAACACATGACATCAGGGAAATGTGAAATGTAAGTGTGTGAATGTGTTTATGCCTGCGTGTGCATACCTGTACGAATGTGTGTGTGTGTGTGTGTGTGTGTGTGTGTGTGACAATATGTACTACTTGTTCTTATATACATTACATGTCACATGTGTGATGGGTTGTGTTGCTAATATTAAATGCGTGATCTGTTGCTAATATTACATTTGTAGTTAATGCTATGTTGCTAATGTTATGCATTTAGTAAATGCAATGCTGGGTTGGTAATATTACATGAGTAGTGGATGCTGCTAATGACTGGAATCTACCACTTTCAATAAAAGTACACTCCTCCAATGACAGACATCAGTATGGTACGGCCATATTTTTCCTGGACATTTTCAGCTCTTGAGAGGACTAATGTCTCAGTTATCTCAATATTTACTCTCATCCCTGCTTTGCAGCACTTGGCAGCAATCCCATTCAGTGAATCCTGGAGATAGCTTTCTGATGAACCAAGTAGCTGCATGCCAACTGCAAATATCAACCATTAATCTCTCCTGTACCCACCAAATACAAGCAGCTGAAATGGGGTTTCTCTGAAAGATCTCTCAAGTAACAGAGGGCATAGCTTGGGGATCAGTGAGTCTCTCCAGGTCAAACTGCTATCTTTCTGCATTGAGAGGGCACAGACCGGTACCATGAATATGTGATTAGAATGTCGCAGGAAAGAATCACAAGACGGCTTCTTCAAACGGAACCAACCAGAACAAGATGATTAGGTAATATCCAAAGTCTCAATTGGTCATGCTTGTGAATCTAGTGAGAAAGTATAATGATGGTTGCTTGTGATAAGACCTTATCGAGGAGATACCTGAAGACTCTACTCCCATGACCCTCCCAGTAAAAGTGGGCAGGAGAAATGGACAGATGGATCTTCAGCCCTTGACAGTACCATCATCTGCCAGCAAGCAAGAAAGAATCTAAAAGACCTTTGGTTACTGAGTACAAATGCTACATTTTGTCAATTTCTTTGTAGTAGATGCAACTACTATAACAATATCATTTCAAGTTTTGATTAAAAAAAAAAAGGAAAAATAAAGAAAGAAAAAAAGAAAGAAATCCAAACCTCGGTTCCTTAACTGGTAATTCTTCAATTAACTTTGGTTTTCTTTCTTTCTGGGGTCGTTCCTTGGACAGATTAAGTAATGGTAGAGTTTCTAGCTTCTCGCTCTGTTGTGGTAGCTTAATACTGTCCAGCTTATTATTAATGGCATTTCCATTTACGTCAGGAACTTTGTTTTGCTTTCTCTTACAGACTTGTTCATTCAAAAACTGCAGAAATCTTTTAATATCACCTTTGCATTCCTTTTTGTCAAAGAATGAAAAATCACTTGTAACCAAAGAGAACGGTATTTGTGCCTGGATGTTCTCTAATAGATATTCTACCAAATTCTGCTGCTCCTTTAAAAGGGATCCATTTGGTGCCAGTTTGCTGGTCAGAAGAGGATTCAGGGCAACTAAAATATGAGGCTTATTATGTTCTGGAATTAGAAAAAAAAAGATGGGGGAGGTAAATATCAAAAAGAATTCTTCAAGTGCATATCACATTTATAACAAATTTCAACATTTTTCATTATTTTATTAGTTTCAGGAATTGAACTGCAGCCATAGCAAAGTACCACCTTCAGGGGATTTTTAATTTATGATATTAGGGCTTGGCACAGTCCTCTGGCTTGTTGGCTACTGTCAAGCCTAAGTCCTCTGACTTGTTGGCTACTGTCAAATTGTCAAGCCTAAGCCCTCTGGCTTGTTGGCTACTGTCAAATTGTCAAGCCTAAGTCCTCTGGCTTGTTGGCTACTGTCAAGCCTAAGTCCTCTGACTTGTTGGCTACTGTCAAACTGTCAAGCCTAAGTCCTCTGGCTTGTTGGCTACTGTCAAATTGTCAAGCCTAAGTCCTCTGGCTTGTTGGCGACTGTTAAATTGTTAAGGGTATGTGTCCATGGAGTGCTTAGCAACTTGCATGTTAATTTCACAAGCAGGCTGTTCCATTGATTGGATCAACTGGAAACCTCGTCATCATAACTGACGAAGAGGCAGTTTAAAAATGAAGGGGATATCGATTATCCATTTGTTCATTTTGCTCTGCCTGCTTGGTGTAGTCCTCAACCACCTCTTCCATAGGGCCTTATCAGAAGCAACTATCATTACACTTTTCAGCTGGATTACCAAGTGTGACCAACTGAGACTATGGACACTAGTTGCTCAGCTTGAAGAATCTGTCTTGCGACAATTCTTTCCTACAACATTCCAATCACAAGTGTTGTACCAGAGTTGTGACTTCTCAATGCAAAAAAAAAGATACAGGCTGGAACTGGAGAGACTCCCTAATTTTCAAGCTATGAACCTTGACAAGTATGTTACTCCAGGGATCTTTCAGAGAACCCCATTTTGGTCGCTTGTATTTGACATTGTACCCTTTCAGTCATTACCCAACACAAATGACCACATTGACCAGCGAGATTACATTATAAAGTAGATACAAACTGTTTGAGTGTTCTGAATCCTCTTCAGTTTGAATAAACGAAGGAATCTCTGCAATGTTTTCTCCAAAGTTTGGTGCTGGAACCAAAAGAGATGAATATATTTCCAGAAACAAATAGTCGTTGTCATCCTACAAAAAGAAATCATAAACCAAAAGACAATAAATTAGAAACTAGTAGTAGTAGTAGTAGTAGTAGTAGTAGTAGTAGTAGTAGTAGTAGTAGTAGTAGTAGTAGTAGTAAGCTTGTGGATGCTGGTGCCACATAAAAGTACCTATGTTGACACCACATAAAAGCACCCATGCTAGTGCTACATGACAGCATAAGAGAAAATCTACAAAACATACATCAATCTATAATTTTGCATTCTAAAATACCTTGGATGGAAAATCACCAGGGAGCACAAAAGACAATACAAGGATTACATTATTATATATTTTTATGTCTTGCAGTTTCAATTTGGGTTGTGAAATGAAACAATTGTAGGTGAATATGTTAATTATTAAATTGATTTGTATCCATTAGATCTCTCTGTTTTTCAAACTTGATAATAATATTTGATATTTTATGATATTTTATATAATATATTCATTGAAGAAATATCTCTTCAAATTACAATATATTAAACCAGTATATCTAGGATGATAATATCCCTATAAGAGGTATGAATATCCTCATTGTGACTATGTGTGTGTGTGTATGTGTGTACCATCATCATCATTTAACACACACACACATATATATGGACTGATAGAGAGAGAGAGAAAGATGGATAGATATACATACATATACACACAAATGTATATAAGTCAAATAAATATACAAATAATTCTAAAGCAAAATAAATCTAATAACATTTTATTGATGTAAGACGTAAGAAGCATCGGTTGAGACATGAAAAAAAAAACATGATACTTTAAATGAGTGACTTACTTTTAATTTAACCTTTAAGCCAAATTCTGGTTTGGTACCATTCTTTTCTAAAAACTTATGAGCATCCTTCATCTGATTCTCAATAAACTTTTTATAAGCTGTTGGGTCACTTACAACCATGTCATCAAGCATTGACCAAATCTGCTCAGCTTGCTGGAGAACTTTATCCTGTTCAGAGTTCTGCGTGTTTGGTAGAATTGACACCATCTACAAGAGAATTAATATTATGATTTATAGCAAGATGGCAGAATTGGTAGCATGCCAGACAAACTGTTGAGCAGCATTTTGTTTGTCTTCTCGTTCTGAGCTCAAATACCACCAAGGTGGACTTTGCCTTTCATCTTTTCGGGAGTCAATAAAATAAGTACCAGTTGAGCACTAGGGGGTCGATATAATCGACTTGCCCCCCCCCCCACCTCCAAACTTCCACCCTGAAATTGCTAGACTTGTGCCAAAATTTGAAACTGATTCCCACCCATGCTAGCATGGAAGGCAGACGATGATGATGGTGATGATGATAATTAATATTCATTTCAAATTTTGGCATAAGGCCAGCAATTTGGGTGTGGGAGAGGATAAGTTGATTACCTTGACCACAATGCTCGCCTGATACTTATTTTATCTCTCACCCACCCACCCCTGAAAGGATGAAAGGTAGAGTACATTTTAGCCTCAGGCCGACCAAAGGCTTGTGAGTGGATTTGGTACACGGACATTGAAAGAATCCCGCTGTGTGTGTGTCCCACCATGGCTTGACAACCAGTGCTGGTGTGTTTACGTCCCCGTAACTTAGCGGTTGGGCAAAACAGAACCGATAGAATAAGTACCAGACTTGACAGAAAAATAAGTACAAGTTGTTCAAGGAGGTGCCCCAGCATGGCCACAGTCTAATAACAGAAACAAGTAAAAGATGTCATATATATATATATATATATATATATATATA
>NC_068985.1:97503524-97507793 GCF_001194135.2 Octopus bimaculoides | reverse complement strand
ATATATATATATATATATATATATATATATATATATATATATACATATATATATATATATACATATATATATATATATGTATGTATGTATGTATATGTGTTTATTATATCTCTGTATATCGTCCTTCAACCCTCATTTAAATGTCTCTTCGACCTACTCTTGTAATGTTGTTGCTTGATTTATGCCGGTAACTCTAAGTTGTTTAGTTGTCCAGCCCCTGAAAGAGCAAACCAATGATCGAACACATTCCAGCTATACCATCCTATATATATATATTTTTTAAAAGGATCCCTTGATCCCTAAAACAATATTGGCGGCATTACCTCACATCCTTTCTTCTATTAAAACAGCAGGATGCGATTTGAGGGAAAATCTGGGTGCAATTTTTAGCGATTACTTTATAAAGAGACTCGCCATTGTAAGAAAATTAAATTAATCTTTTTTTATATATCTTCATTAATAGATCTGACTTTGAAAAAAATTATTTAAATTTCTGCTTGCAAACATGATGCAAAACATCAGTTTTGCCAAACAAGCATTTAAAAGCAATTTACCCACATAAATACGTGTGTATGTGTTGTTTTCATGTTTAGATATCTGTCTAGCCATAAGACCCTTACAGATACCTGTTCTATATGAGTGAATGTGTGTCTGTATCCTTCTTACCGTTTATATTGAAATGTACATCTAGCAATATTTCTGGCTTATTGTAATTGAAAAAGGACTTCGTTGTTGTGGTTTAGCCCCAAGAAAGGCTTGATCCAACAGGCGTGTGATCAAAAGCATTCGAGTTATGATCTTTAATAAAAGAAACCCCGGATTACATTGTTCAACGTGTCCTCATTTTATTTGTTCGTTTGTTTGTTTGCATTATGTTTCGGATGGAGACTTAACTGCTATTTCTAGCAAATCTATATATATGGATAGGAACACCTTTGTTTAAATTCAGTAACAGTATCTGTTAGGCGGGATATGATCGGTGAAGTCTAACCCCGGCTTTTTAATTATCGATCCTGAAAGAGATTAACGACAAAATCGTCTCCGTCGGGATTTGAACTCCAATCTTTTAGCCAAGTGTATTTGATATATATCTTTGCCATCTGCACCAACGATTCACACATTTAACTGGAGCACTTGGTGGTATGGTTTCCAATTATTTTTAGTGTGACTTTGTCAAATCGATTTTCTGTTCGACGAAACCTACTTATTACATTTTATAGTATATTATTTATATTTTATGGCATACAAATGAAATTAGTGACTGTTCAAGAATTTATCCAGCTAAATATAATTGTGCAAATTATATGCTCAGTAAAGCTATTGAGTGGGAATCACGAGCTTCGTGCAAATAATATACATGCATGCATGTGTGTATATATGTATGGATGTCAGTAAGTACACTTCATTCGTCATCGGGAACGTGGAAATTTTTAGTTGCAACGTAAGAACCTCACCTTATAACATATATGTATGTATGTGTATTAGATAGATAGATAGATAGATAGATAGATGTGTGTGTGTGTGCGCGGTTTGTTCCCTAAGTGCGTTTTTATTACTGATTGTCGATTAGTTGATTTGTTTTACATTAAGAAATTCCAAAGTTTAAGCCGAGGAAATCTTGCTTACGAAGAAAGAAAGAAAAGACGATTCATCAGTTTTGATTTTAGAGTGAGGAGTGAGTGAAAGAGAGGGGTCGGCATTTTAAAAATGGCTGCATGGTGCTGGTGTAGATTTCGTTAAATCATCATTATTATATTTCTTTACGGAGTCCACGTATTATGTACATGTTGGTTGGTTTCTATGTCTACACCTGCTACATTCACTCTACTAATCTATTATCAGATGTTACCGTGTAAGCCACCAGTCTCTCTTCCGGTGCCAAGATGCTATAACCGAATTCCTCGTGACACCGCAGACATACTTCCATCCGTTGAGATGATTGTGTACACTCAGATAAATAGATAAGCTTTTCTTTATCTAAACTGATGCAAGATCACAACTAATTCTCACCCGATTTTCACAGCTTCGTATATACAACATGTGTGCTCTCGGCAGTCTTACTACACAGATTAATTATATTAACAAAAAAAAGTCTTGCAATGTACTGATTGACATTTGTCTATAGAAAAAGGGTGAGATTTATTCAATTTTGGATTATGACTTTATTATGTCTTCGGTAGATTTTGTCACGGATAGTCTGTATCTGTGTTATTCTCCGGCTTCTTATATAATATACATCATCATCATACACTATTGCACTGATATGAACGAAAAACTACTAATATCCAGTGCTCGTTTATATATATATATGTGTGTGTGTGTTATGCAAACGAGTAAAGCATTACTCAATATAAAGTTGATAAATCTCTTCGTTGCTCATCGGAATTTCACACTTGTGTACGATCGTTCAGGCTGTGTCGGAGTAAATTGTGTGTGTATCTATGTGCATATGTGTGTGTGTGTATCTGTGTACATCTGTGTGCTCTTTTAAATAACCCAACAACCCCGTTTATAACGAATGCTTGTATTTTTAAACTAGGTCGTTGGATAATTTTTTTTTATGTCTGTGGCCCAGTGGGGCAGTATATTTCTAATTCACGGTTCCCATTATATTATTTATTCGTGATGTGCCACAATACTAACAAATATTTCAGTTTTACTATTGAATTGAATCAGTTATTGAATCCTACTGGCAACCTACCTGACACTTCAACTGGTTCCTTGTTATCAGCCCAGCCAAAAGCCTAGCAAAGAACCAAACTCTTGGTGATCATTCTATTAGAGAACTAAACCCCACTGAAATCACAGCTAACTGTCCTAAGTAAGGAAAGAACATATTAGATAATTTAACCCTACATATTCATGAAAAAATGAACTGGTTGCTTCTTGAAAAACTCTGATCATATGTCTGCTTAATCAGGATTGACCTGATACTGAGCTACAACCTGCTTTTGGTCTTGTGGTGCCAACCTACTCAAGACATCCCCAGATCTGTGTTACTGACCCACCCAAAACTCTCTACATTAAACTGCATGTTTAACCTTTTAGCATTCAGATTACTTTGTCAAAAGTCATGCTTATTTATTCACATCATTTTGAATGAATCATGCATTATTTTGTAGCTTTGAGATCTGGATGTGGTAACTGTTAATCTTTACAATGATATTGTCGGATTGGTGTGATAAGCCAGGTCTGGCCAGTTTGAATGCTAAAGGGTTAAATGAAAATCTCGTTACACAATAGATGCAAACATGGCTGTGTGATTAAGAAGTTTGCTTCCTAACTATGTGGTCTCGAGTTCTGTCACACTGTGTGGTGACTTGGGTGAGTGTCTTCTTCTATAACCCTACATTGACTGAAACCATGTGAGCAGATTTGGTAGATGAAAACTGAAAGAAGCCCATTGTGTGTGTGTGTGTGTATATATATATATGTATATGTGGGTGTGTCTGTGTCAGTGAGAGTGGTAAATGAATGCTACTGTCCACTAAGCTCTGTCATTCATTTCCAATCTTTTGTGAAACACATGTCTGGCCATGGAGAAATATTGCTTAGAAACAGTTGAGGGTTGGTGACAGGAACTGCATCTCATCGTAGATAATTTGGTTCAGTGAGTTTCCATCCACCCCCTGCAGCCATGGAGAAGTGGACATTAAAACGATGATGTTATGAATGCAAACACAAAGGTGGTGAGTTGGCAGAGTTGTTAGCACACCAGGCAAACTGCTTAGTGGTATTTCTTCCATGTTTACAGATCTGAGGTTGATTTTGTCTTTCATCCTTTCGGAGTCAAAAAAAATAGTACCAGTTGCATACTAGGTTCAGTGTAACTGACTTACTATATATATATATATATAGCCTTTGTGTTTGTCCCTCACCCTACCCAGCACTTGACAACTAGTGTTGGTTTATTTACATCCTCATAACAGTGTTTTAGCAAAAGGGACCAATAGTGTGTATCAAACTTAAAAAACAAGAACCAGGGTCAGTTTGTTCAACTCCATCAAGATGATGTCCTTGCATGGCTGCAGTCCAACGACTGAAACCAGTGAAAGATAAAGGTGACCAAAAAAATTATTTATATTTTGTTAATAGGCGCAGGAGTGGCTGTGTGGTAAGTAGCTTGCTTACCAACCACATAGTTCTGGGTTCAATCCCACTGGATGGCACCTTGGGCAAGTGTCTTCTACTATAGCCTCGGACCGACCAAAGCCTTGTGAGTGGATTTGGTAGACAGAAACTGAAAGAAGCCCGTCGTATATATGTATG
>NC_068985.1:97487188-97503447 GCF_001194135.2 Octopus bimaculoides | reverse complement strand
TATATGTATTTTTGTGTGTCTGTGTTTGTACCCCCACCATCGCTTGACATCCGATGCTGGTGTGCTTACGTCTCCGTAACTTACCGGTTCCTCAAAAGAGACCGATAGTATAAGTACTAGGTTTACAAAGAATAAGTCTTGGGATCGATTTCCTCGACTAAAGGTGGTGCTCCAGCATGGCCACAGTCAAATGACTGAAACAAGTAAAAGAGTAATTCTTATATTAAGGGTAGTGTTTATTAATGGAAATCTTTTGGGGAATTTGACAGATTTTTTTTCTGTTGTTCTCGAGAAAGTAACAACTTGTTTCACCTCCTCTCTTCCACTCATTTTATATTATCACTATCAGTCTTTTTGATGTTTTTATTTTTTTTATTTTTGCAACTCACATGTTACATGGCTCCCCACTATTGATTTTCTTGTGACACATCTCAATCTGTTGTAATTTCATTTGTAAACTCCACTACTGAGATCTAACATCTGGAGAATCAGAAAAAAAAAAATAATAATTTAAACTAATCCACACAATATTTAATGTCCTTTTATGTTCTTTGTTCTTCGTTATATCAAAGATGGCTAAGATTCAGGATTGGCACCTTTACCTGATGACTTCAGTAATGGTTGATAAGATCTATCCTTGCCAGGTATCCTCTCCTGTATGTAGGGCATGCATGGGAAGGTGTGGCACTTGAGGTTATTTGTAGCTCTGCTTTATGGAGTGAGCACTCTTCCTCACCTGCTGTAGCTCTTTTTCTTTTAGCTGTTTGGGCACCACTGTGAACCAGTCTGCACCAATTGTGTTGGTATTGGGCGAGCAGCTCTCTCAAGTCAGCCATGATGTTTGAATTCCTTTAGAAATACTTTTAGCCAGTCCTTGAACCTCTTTTGCCCATCTCCCTGGCCAATGGTGCACTTTCTCTCACAAAGTTATCCAAATAAGAACTTCCTTGGGATGCAGTTGTCTTTCATGTGACTGACATGCCCACCCCATATCACTTGGACCTTCTGAAGGAAGGTGTACAGGTATCAAATGCTGGCTTGTTGATGCACCTCAGTGCCAGGAATTTTGTCCTTCTGAAATACTTCATGTAGAAGTACTGGTATTAGATTTTTAAATTGAGTCCTGCAGCCCCAAAAGAGTTGACTGTCTCATAGTCAAAACTTATTATTTCCTTCTAACCACCAGCCCTCTACTAAAGTTTTTGTCTTTTAACTCTTCTACTATTTTTAAAAGGTTCTAAAATCCAAACAACCTTCACTCTGTTATAAGAATCTGAACATTTTCTGCTCATGGCCCTGCTCCAAGACTAAATGATTTTTTAAAAAATTTCATTTGCTTAATTAAGATCCAGTAACTTGGTAACTGATCTCCTTTAATAATAAGGAACAAACCTCTCTCTCTCTCTCTCATATATATATATATCTGTCTATCTCTATCTGTCTTTCTTTCTTTTCTCATTCTAAATTTGAATACCTTGTCAACCCATTCTTATCATTTACTTGGTGAAATTATTTCTATTTTTAATATTTCCATTTATTTTTAACACTTGTCTTCTGTTTTTGCATCTTTTTCTTTTATAATTTGTCAAACTATATCTGTGATTCAGTGCATACCATGTCTCCTTACTGGACATATTATTATTTGAAATATTTTTTTTGATTTATGTGACTAATCAATGCTGAATGGACTTTCGGCATTGATCAGTCCACATTTCAAGTTACTGTGTGACAAACTGTGATTGCTCAATCTGTTAGAAACAGCAGCCAAGTATCTAAAACCATACCTCATTTCAAAAAGGTGGAATGGTCATGGCTCGACTGTCTTTGAACATAGATCTGTTGGATCAGGGTTGACTTGAGACTGACTGACATCCACAAATCTAAGCAATTTCATGTGTTTTTTTCTTTATATTGTTTTTTTCCACCATCATACAGTTTGTCAGTCTCTTTTTTAACTTCCAGAATATCTGTAGGGGCTCATCTAAATTTTGTTTCTCTTTCAGAATCTTGTTTGTTTTCTGTAACCCTTAAAAATGCTGCACAGATCTGCCAAAACCCTGCTACAGAATGTTATACGTCACACTGACACCCATAACAGAGTGAGTACATGTTTGATACCCTTCTTAGTTTTCTGTGTCGTTCTTCAAATATGGCAAATAATATATGAGATTAGGCTTTCTGTTTTTATTATCAGTTTCAACCAGGGGAAGTGGCCATCCTGGAGCACTGCCATTAGCATTAATGCTTGTTTATCTTAGACTCCTTTCTCAGCCCTCTTTCTGGAATCGGTCCTGAGGAAATAGTGAGTTGGACAGAGCTGCCCTTCTTTGTGTTTCATGCCCTGATGTGAGTTCCTCTGGTGTATTAGATAAACATTTGTCTAGTTGTTTTTTGAACACATTTACATCTGTACCTTGTAGATCTCTGAGGTCATTTGGCAAAGTATTGAAAAGCTGAAAGTATTTGTACCCTAAAGTACCGAGTCCTTAATCTGGATGGAGAATGCAAAATCTTTGGTATTATGCAATGACACCTATACAGTGACTGGTATAGCTTTCAGTCTCAAAGTTTGGTGCTAGACCTTCCAGAATCTTATATATATATATATATATATATATATATATATATATATTGGTTGGCGTTAGGAAGGGCATCCAGCTGTAGAAACTCTGCCAAATCAGATTAGAGCCTGGTGTAACCATCTGGTTCAGCAGTCCTCAGTCAAATTGTCCAACCCATGCTAGCATGGAAAGCGGACGTTAAACAATGATGATGGTGAAAGGAAAATGGACAACAAGACCAAAGATGGACGAGTATCTCAGGTCATTTAGAATATTTAATAAGAGTAAGGTGAATCAAAAAAGGAGAATTAGAAGTAGTTAACGTCTTACAGCTGTTTCTGGGATGTCCCAGGTTACAGGGTCAGTATCTCCATACACTAGGTATTCTGTCATCAGAGACAAGGTGTGTATGTAGGGAAGTTCCAGACAGAGAAAACTGGTTGTTGGAGGGAAAAGAGAGAACATGAGATGAGCAGAGAAGGTACTTTCCTGTATTCCAAAATGCTGGCATTTATCTGTGTTTACAGTAAAGCTTTTCATGAGGATCGTAAACAATAACAGAGTGCTTCAATTCACATATAAATTGTACACTGATTCTACAGAAACATGTATAACAGAGATTTAACATAACCTCAATGGAATCAGAGATAATCTGTATGTCTGGGTATGAATATATGAGGAGTAGTTTTTCCTTCAAATATGTTGTACTCAGAATATGACTATAACTTCCTTTTCATAATTTTCTGTATAGCTTTTCATGCTTATGAATTTTACTGAGTGAAGTACTCTCAGAACATTTTGGAAAGGGGTTTCAGGGACTAGCGTCCCTGCTTTCTTGAGCTAGTTTTCCACCACATTTCTTAAAAATCGTGGTAGAGGCCTTGGTCTCGAGACCACTCATGTCTAGAAACCAAGGTTGGGGTTAAGCAAGGGCATGTTCCCCGTAGAAAATCCTGCTCCGAAAAAGCCTCATGATTTGAGGTAGATCCAGCCACCCCTGTCAACAGGGCCAAAACCCGGATTTAAAACACTGGATGATGAGGCAGATTTTCTATAGCTGGCTTTCCTTTCCAAATATGGTAATAATCCCCATATCTGTTGAACAACAAGCGTCCTAGATACAGTTAAGCTGTGAACTGGATGCAAATGACACGTTTTTGAATGAGCCTTTTGTTACATAGATCACATAACATGTTAGAATACATCATGAAGCCCACACATACCTTTGTGGTTCACTGCCTAAGTGGAAATACAATCTCCTTTGCACAAACTCACTAATATACGTACACGTCACTCCATGTATATTCTCTTTTTGTCTTTTACTTGTTTTTGCCATTGGGCTACAGCCATGCTGGGACACCATACACACACATATTTATTCTTTTACTTGTTTCAGTCATTTGATTGCAGCCATGCTGGAGCACCGCCTTAAAGGGTTTTCTTAGTCAAAGAAATTGACACCCCAGGACTTATTCTTTGTAAGCCTAGTACTTATTCTATCGGTCCCTTTTGCCAAACCGTTAAGTTACAAGGACATAAACATACCAGCTTCAAGTGTCAAGCGATGGCCAGGGGACAAACACAAATACACACATAAATATATATATACAACAGGATTCTTTCGGTTTCCGTCTACCAAATCCATTCACAAGGCTTTGGTCGGCCTGTGGCTATAGTAGAAGGCACTTGCCCAAGGTTCCACACAGTGAGACTGAACCCAGAACTATAATATATATATATATATATGTGTGTATATGTATGTATGTATGTATGTATGTATATAGGCACAGACATGGCCAGATGGTAAAAATGCTTACTTCCCATGTGGTCTTGGCTTCAATTCCACTGCATGGCACCTTGAGTGAGTGACTTCTACTATAGCCATGGAGAAATATTACCTTGAGAACAAGTGTGGGTTGGTGACAGGAAAGGCGTCCAGCTGTAGGAAAATCTGCCTCAATAAAAGTGATATATATAAGTGTGTGTGTGTGTGTGTGACAATCACCTTCATTTCTTTGTCTACCAGTTTCTTTCACAAAATATTAGTTGATCCACAATTGTACATATAAAATGCCAGCCAGCAACGTTCATACAACAGGACCAAACCTCTAAAAATGTGGCTCCAAAACAAATTTCTTAACCACACAGCCATTCCTGCATTTATACTATTTCAATCATGTGGTAGAATCGTGGTTGTGAAGTGTTACACAACTATACAAACACTCAGCCTATTCTTTGTGTTTCAATTTTTTTTCTTTTCTTTTTTTTTTATTATTAAAAAGCTAGAGTTTGGAGCAGAAGAGGTTTCTTACATTAAATCATAATGGAAGGTTTTAATTTTTATATGAACACTATATAATATGATGAGGAATGCTGTGCCAGAGAACCACAGACAGATCTCAACTAGGTTGATATCAACAGGATTAAAATCCATCATCAGCATCATCATCGTTTAACGTCCACTTTCCATGCTAGCATGGGTTGGACGATTTGACTGAGGACTGGTGAAACCGGATGGCAACACCAGCCTCCAGTCTGATTTGGCAGAGTTTCTACAGCTGGATGCCCTTCCTAACGCCAACCACTCAGAGAGTGTAGTGGGTGCTTTTTACGTGTCACCTGCACGAAGGCCAGTCAGACGGTACTGACAACAGCCACGCTCAAAGTGGTGTATTTTATGTGCCACCCGCACAAGAGCCAGTCCAGGGGCACTGGCAACGATCTCGCTCGAAAATCCTACGAAGGCCAGTCAGGCGGTACTGGCAACGGCCACGCTCGGAATGGTATATTTTATGTGCCACCCATACAGGAGCCAGTCCAGGGTCACTGGCAACGAGATGCTGAGATATTCTGTGCAAACTTAAAAGTGTGAAATAAGTTTCTGTACTTGAAAGCTTGACATCAGGACACCACTCCTAGTGTTTACAAAGTCATTTACATTTAGTTTTTCACAAATGCTATCAATTGTATGTACATAACTTATGCATTATTTATACTAAATGGGATGTTTTTTTGTTTTTTTTTTTTGTGTGAAATTCTGTTCAGATTGTGGAGGAGGCTGAAATGTGGCGACAGAAGGAGAAAAGATCACAACTGTCCAAGAAAGACAGAGAAAAAGACAGAGGTGGAGAGAAGGATAAGGATAAAGAAGACAAAGATAAGAAGTCTACTGATGTGTTCTTTGAGGACACCCGCAAGTCCTTTCTCTATGATAACCGTGTGAGAGATGACAGCATATCATATCGGAGGTATCGTGCTCATATGGATGACGAGCCAATTCCATCATCTACCACTCGTAGTACATATTATACTCGGCAGCTACAACGGGCTGAAGAGAATGATCCTGGCAGGTGAGGCTTTACATCATTTTCTCCATGTATTTCAGCTCTTCAGCCTCTCATTGAAGAGAAGATATTTCTTTGCAAATCCTGCATCTTGATAACTAGGCTCGTAGCACTTGTTGCTGCTAACTTCTCTAAATTTGAAGGACAAGTGAGAAGAACTGGCTGTACACAAACCATAACCCCCATAATAATTATTTCTACTCTAGGTACAAGGCCTTGAAAATTTTTTTGAGAAGGGGGCTAGTCAGTCAATTACAGTGACCCCTTTTCCAGTGTATAACTGGTACTTATTTCATCGACCCTGAAAGATAAAAGCAAAGTCGACCTAGGTAGAATTTGAACTCAGAATGTAGAGTTAGGCAAAATACCGCTAAGCATTTCACCCAACATGCTAACGATTCTGTCAGCTCACTACCCTCATACCCCCTATAATAATCCTTTCTACTGGATGCACAAGGCCTCAGATTTGGGGAAGGGATTAAGTCGATTACATCAACCCCAGTACGTGACTGATACTTATTTAATCAACCCTGAAAGGATAAAAGGCAAAGTCAACCTTGGCAAAATTTGAACTCAGAACATAATGGCAGACAAAATACCGCTAAGCATTTCGCACAACATGCTAACACTTCTGCCAGCTCAACGCCATCATGCCCTCTATAACAATATTCATTGTACTGGTTGTTCAACAAACCAAGTCACTAACACTATAACACTTTCTTCATAAACCCACTGGCAATAGGAACTGAGGTGACAGAGACAGGTAGAGGAAGCTGCTAGAAGTCTTCAGTTTTGATCCTCAGGTGATGGTCGTTTTCCACACTGATCTAAGAACACTGTTCAGCTATGTCTTCCTGAGCCCTCATTCACTGAATTGATGAGAAAGTGCGCTATTTCGGATGTACACTGCTTCAGATGCAGTTTGAGGAGATTCAACTGCTGTTTCTAGCAAGATAAGTGACCACATATAAACTCCTTCATCAGCTCTGTCTAAGTTCACTTGATTCTCTCTCTCTCTCTCTCTCTCTCTCTCTCTCTCTCTCTCTCTCTCTCTATTATGGCTGTTATTGGGGACATCATTTTTACAACAAGATACCTTTCATATAGCTAACCCCTCAACTCTTAATTGAACTAGTGTGTGTCTTCTTCAGAGGTTCAACACCACATTGATTAAAGCTGTAGTTAAGTTTTGAACATTCATTTGTCTATACTGCCATGGATGGAGTGGTTCTTTGAAGATGGTATTTTTCAACAATTGGATGAGGCCCTGACTGACCCCTATGCTGGTGCCACATAAAAAGCACCCACTACACTCTCAGAGTTGTTGGTGTTAGGAAGGGCATCCAGCTGTAGAAATCCTGCCAGACCAGGCTGGAGCCTAGTGCAGCCTCCTGGCTTGCCAGTCCTCAGTCAAACCATCCAACCCATGCCAGCGTGGAAAGCAGACATTTAAACAATGATGCAGAGATGAGACCCTTCCATACTGCCAACCACTCAGCCCTGAAGGAGGGAGTTTTTATGATTGAGTTGTCTGTAGGCACTGTTTTATGACAGGTAGACAGACAAGTTTCATTGTCGCCTTTCACAAGGCACAACACACTAGCTGTAGTTATAGTAGAATTTAATTGATGAACCGACACACCTACTAATCACTAACTGTAATTAGAAGATGTGTGGGAATAGCTACCCCACCTAAAAAGAACCGCTAATTGGCAGAATCATTAGAGTGTATAGAATGTTTCATGGTGTTTATTCCAACTTCCTGCATTCTGAATTCAAATCCAGCGGAGGCCAGCTTGCTTGCTATTATAGTGTGTCTTTCCTATTCCTGAATATAACAGTGTCAAGCTAACAAAGCAATGAAGGAGCTTCTACATGGTCATGTGACCTGCTAGTAATAGTAGCCAAATACCCCCTCATATCATATCCTCCAAGTTTGGAAGGAAAATGATGCACTGGACAGAAAGTTCTAGGCAAACAACTTTCTTATGTGCCTAGAACTACTTTTTTTGTTTTTGTTTTTTTTTTTTTGTGGCATTGGCTCCAGTGAGCCCGCCCCCCGTAACTTGCAAGAGAAAGAAAAGGCCCCCTTCAACTGAGGGAGATATAGTAGAGAGGGAGATGGCTTTATGCCAGCTGCGTAAATCACTGTGGCAACTGGACAGCCATGGGGACCTTGTAGTTGAATGAAGTCTCAAATGTTATCTGCTCCATTTAATGCCTACAGCCATTGTGTCCTGTCATGTGGTATTTAATGGAGTTTATGCTTGTGTAAAGTTTTCTTAAAATTTCTTGTCGACCATTTCACAGGTGGGGTCACAGCGGTTATAAGGAACTGTATCCAGAGGAATTTCGCAGTGATCGATCTGAAGATGAAGAGAATGGTCCACATCACCGCCGTCACAAAAGAAGAACAAGAAAAAGGTTTGTTATGAAGATTTTCAGATTTTGTAGAACTGGAAAAAAATGTTTCCCCATGTGGTTATGAAGCTCACTTTGCGACCACATGGGTTCAGGTTCAATCCCACTGCACAGCACCTTGGCAAATGTCTTCTACTATAACTTCAGGCTGAGTAATGCCTTATGATTGAATTTGGTTGATGGAAACTTTGTGGAAGCCCATGCTTGAGAACACTTGTTGAGTCAAGTAAAACCAATATCATAGCTGTGGCCAGTGGCACAACTCAACCAATCGTGGCCGATGCCAGTAACCCCTGACTGGCTCTTGTGCCAGTGGCACATAAAAAGCACCACCCAAACGTGATTGATGCCATGCCCGCCTGATGGCTCCCATGCCAGTTGCGCATAAAAAACACCCACTACACTCTCGGAATGGTTGGTGTTAGGAAGGGCATCCAGCTGTAGAAACCTTGCCAGATCAGATTGGAACCTGGTGCAACTGCTGGCTTTCCAGACCTCAGTCAATCTGTCCAACCCATGCCAGCATGGAAAACGGACGTTAAACGATGGTGATGACTCTCATTGTGACAAGAGTAAACTCTTCATCTGAAGAATAAATATTGATAATTTCCTCAACTGTAAATAGTCTGGGCCTTATTTGTTTACCAGACGAAGTGCTGGGTTCATCACATGTTCCCTTCATAGCAAAATTCCATTGTTTTTGTTTTCAATTAGAAATAAAAGTAAACAACTGCTGTGCGAGACATCTTTAATAATGGGTCATTAACATCTCGATTACAAAGTTGCAATGTGATCACTTGTCTAATTTTGGTGTTTTATTTTCTTTTTCTACATGCTTTGTTCATTACCATTTTAACGGGATTCCAGTAGCAATTACAATTATGCTTTCCCCGCTATACTGGAGGCATGGTGTGATAGGGTTAATAATCATCATCATCAACATTTAAAATCTATTTTCCACGCTGGCATAGTTGGATGGCTTGACAGTGACTGGTAAAGTCAAAAAGCGGCGAATTGGCAGAAACGTTAGTACACCGGGCGAAATGCTTAGTGGTATTTCGTCTGCCGTTACGTTCTGAGATCAAATTCCGTCGAGGTCGACTTTACCTTTCATCCTTTCGGGTGAAGTACCAGTTACACACTGGGGTCGATGTAATCAACTTCATCCTTTTCTCTTTGTTTGTCCTCTCTATGTTTAGCCCCCTGTGGTCAATAAAGAAATAAGAAACTGGTAAAGCCAGGGGCCACACCAGGTTCCATAGTCTGTTTTGGTTTGGTTTCCCCTACCTAACGCTGACCACTTTACAGAAGGTATTGGGTGCTACACTCTCGGAGTGGTTGGCGTTAGGAAGGGCATCCAGCTGTAGAAACTCTGCCAAATCAGATTGGAGCCTGGTGTAGCCATCTGGTTCACCAGTCCTCAGTCAAATCGTCCAACCCATGCTAGCATGGAAAGCGGACGTTAAACAACAATGATGATGATGATACTTGCAATGAATTTCAAGCCACTAGACATAAAGAAATGTCACAATTGTCCAAGCAGTGTTAATGCAGACAACAAATGCACATGCACATCCACCCACATATGTGATGAGCTTCCATACAGTTTCTGTCTGCCAGATTTTACTTCCAAGGCATTAGTCAAACCTAGGTTTTTTATATATATATATATATATATATATATATATATACACACACACACATACACACACACACTTTTACATTTCTGTAGGTATTTAATTTTTGTCACCCATTTTCACTTCAGTTTGAACAAAAATGTAATTGATATCAGCTGTTGTTGTTTTTAATTTGTTTATAATGTCATGGTTGCTGTTGACCTAAGTAAACAATATGTCTGTTTGGTTACTGGTATATTAGTTGATAATTATCCCATGTTGTTTATTTCTATTACCCCTAATGTTATGCTCTTGTGTATTTTGGTAGACGTAAAGAGAAGAAGAGGAGGCATCATTATCGGTCAAGATCTGATGACAGTGATAGTGATTGCGAGCCCCGTCGCAAGCGTCGCAAGAGCACTGGATGCAGCAAACACAGAAAGCATCGCAGGTCACGGGATTCTTCAACAGGATCGGAAACAGTTCGGTACATCCGGCGGAAAATGCACAAAGAAAGACGTCACCGGAGACATAAGTCTGAGAGATTGTACGATACCGAAATTGATATAAAACCTCGACTGCCCATCATCTCTGGTAGCCAGCAGCAACAGCAACAGCAGTCACTACCACCACAACAACATCAGCAACAAATACAGTCATCCCTAATGGGACATCACAGACGCAATCGACACAGTTCAGGTGCTAGGGACTCTACATCATTACGTGAGCACAAACAGACACGTCACATGTCTTCTGACAACACAGACTCGGGGGCTGAAAATGATGGACCCAAACGGCAAAAGTTCCAACGTGATTATTCTTCATCTGACAGCGAGGACAGTTACTGTTTGTCTTAGTGTGTATGTTGTGTGCATGTTAGTGCATGTCTGTGTGCATCTTGGCAGTTAAAAAATTTTTTGCTACAAAAAAAAAGATTAACCCCCCCCCCCCCAACCTCTGCAATGCCATATCCTTGTCAAGTCATTCGGTGCAACTGAACTGGCTAAAACAAAACAAAAACAAAAAAAATCAACATCCTGGAAGTGTTTTATCTCATCTCTGAAATGTGGAGTAACTGGTTAGCAACGGAAAAAGAACCTTCCTGGCTACGGTAAAAATGTTTCCAGATTGTTCTGTCAACTTTTTTCCTTTAATTCTCTGCAGAAACAGCCAAATTGCACTTCAGTCAGTCACCCCAATCCACTGAATTTCTTTGTTGTAGATTGATTGATTGATTGAGATCTATTATTGCTGCTATCATAATTAGTCCATTCCATATGCCCCGCAGACAGTTTTTCATCTCACTCACTCATTCAATACCTATTTAAATATACTGAATTATACCTACCTATTAATATTGGTTAAATGTATCTGATACAGTAAGGTAACATTTTTTGATGGGATTATTTTTCTCTTATGAATTTAAATTGGACATCTTTTATTTATTTATTTGAAAGATTTTTATTATTTTTTGTTAATTATTTTCCCTTTTGAAAACTATGGAGCATTCTTTGATATGAAGATGTATTTTGTAAAGCAGTAGAATATTTTTGATGGAATTTAGGAATTTTTTTAGAAGTGTGTTTAAAACCTGTCCCCCTGTTAAGTATAAGGCGTAAAAAAGAACAGAAATAACAAAACAGACTGTAATATTGTTTACCTGTTCTTGTGTGGATTATCATCATCATCATTATTATTATTATTATTATCATCATTAGAGCAGTGGATTGGCAGAATTTTTAGCATCAGATTTATCTGAGTTGAAATCCTGCTAAGGTCAACTTTGCCTTTCTTCCTTCCAGGCTTTATGAAACACAGTATCTCTGAAGTACTGGGTTCAATATAATTGACTATTCTTTTCTCTCTACTTTCAAACCTTCTGTCTATATAAAAAGAAACATCTTTATCATAATTATTTTCATTTTACTGTCTTACCTACATGAAATGGTTATAGTTTTCCAAAGAACCATTTAACATCAAACCATTTTTTTGACTCAGTTGAGGAGCATCTAGTCAGCAAACACAAAAACATCAAGAATATCTCCTGACTTCCGATATCCATTCAAATGTTTTTCCTCTTTGTAATGCAAATGAAATGAAAGGAGGTATTTGCTGCTCAATAATATCTCATAAATAATTTCATTACTCAAAAAGAAGAAATTGTATGACTTGGAAGTTGGAATAAATAACTCATTCAAGCTAAACTACTTTAAAAAAAATAGACCATTATTTTCAAGGGATACAGGGGGGGAAATGTAATGCTGGTAGTTTCAATGACAAAATAAGACGATTTAATGCAGCTGCTTGGAGGCAGACTATTTGGCACAGCTAACTGGACATTCGATGTAACTTGGCAACAATACTTTATGCTGCTGGAAGCAAACAGACACACATACACACGTGTAAAAATATACACATACAAATAGAGAGTAGTAAAGAGAAATAACAATTTATTATTGAACACAATTGATATAACCGCTTTCCCTATCGTCATACTCATAAAGACAAATATGCTCATACACATTAACAGGAAGAGAACAAGAGAAGCATCCAATATCAAATAAGTCAGCAATGCCAAAATGTCTCTAGCCCTTTCAGTGATGCCTTAGTGAAGATAGCAAACGTGGCGTCATCGTTAAATGCTCGCCGTTCATTGGGTTATCTCCCCTACCGCCGGGTTATCCTTCATCTGTCTTATCTAAGTTTCTTAACTAAATCATTCTCCATTCCAAAATGTTAAGGTAACCATTAGAAACATAATTGATATATTCTGCCTGTTGTGTGTCATAATCACAAATTAACTGAAGCAATATGTTATACCCTACGTTTATGAATACCGGTTGTCATTTACTCTGCAGAGAAAGTTGACCTACAACTTTGTTTTATCACATGGCTGCATAAGTCTATCATAACTGTATGGATACATTAATTCTATTTAACCATCATAAAAGTCACGTTTTACGAATACATTACAGAAAAAACACAACTTGTTTATATATGACTATTTCATCTGAATTACCATGCCAACTAATTTCAATGTTTGCCAAAGAAGAATAAACAAAGTCCACACCATAACCCGTAACTTTTGTTTAGTTAATTATTTTTTTAATTAATACCTCTTAATACGTATTACATTTTTTTTTCCAGTTAGTTCTATCTTTTGTATATTTTTACATTTAGACGCAGACATGGCTGTGTGGTTAAGCAGTCTGCTTTCCATTCATATGGTTTTGTGTTCAGTCCCACAGTGAGAATCCTGAGCAAGCATCTTCTACTATAACCCTGGACTAATTGAAGTCTTTTCAATGGATTGGATAGATGGAAACTGAAAGAAGTCAATCACTTGTGTGTCTGCTTGTCTTTACATGTCACGATAGTTGGGTTAGACAGTTTGACTGAGGACTGGCAAGCCAAGAGGCTGCACCAGGCTCCATTCTGATCTGACAAGGTTTCTACAGCTGGATGCCCTTCCTAATGCCAACCACTCCAAGAGTGTAGTGGTGCTTTTTACGTCCCACCAGCATGGGGGCCTGTCAGGCAGTATTGGCATCAACCACATTCAAATGGTGTTTTTTACATGCCACCAGCACAGGAGCCAGTCAGGCAGCACTGGCATCAACCACACTTGAATGGTGCTTTTTACATGCCACCAGCACTGGCATTGGTCATGCTCAAACGGTACTTTTTACATATTGCCAGTCAGGCAGCACTGGCACTAGCCATGACTACGATTTCACTTGACTCAACAGGTCTTCACAAGCACAGCATATGCCTGGCGATTGAAGAGTACTTTTAAACAGGCCAGTTATGCAACACTGGCATCAGCCATGGCTACGATCTCACTTGGCTTGCCAGGTCTTCTCAAGCACAGCATATCTCCAAAGGTCTCGGCCGCTTGTCATTGCCTCTTTGAGGTCCAACATTCGAAGGTCATGTTTCACCACCCTTTCCCATATCTTCCTGGGTCTACCTCTTCCGCAGGTTCCCTCCACTGTTTGGGTGTGACTCTTCTTCACACAGCTGTCCTCATCCATGTGCAACACATGACCATACCAGTGCAGTCATATCTCTTGCACATTACATCTGATGTTTTTTATGTCCAACTTTTCTCTCAGGGTGCTTACACTCTGTCGTGCATACACACTGACATTACACATCCAGCAGAGCATACTAGCTTCATTTCTTTCGAGCCTACACATGTCCTCAGCAGTTGCAGCTCATATTTCACTGCTGTGTAGCATGGCTGTTTGCACATATGCATCATCCATTCTACCTTTCACTAGCAAGAGGCCCTTTGTTACCAGCAGAAATACAAGCTCTCTGAACTTTGCCCAGGCTATTCTGTATTCTAGCAGCTTTGCTCTCATTGGATCCACCCCTGCTACTGACTTGCTCACCTAGGTAACGGAAGCTATCAACTACTTCTAGTTTATCCCACTAGCATGTGATGGAAGTTGTTTTCTGCACATTTTCTATCTTCCTAGTTAACCTTCCTTTGATATTGCTGCACCTCTTACATGTTCATAGCTTACACAAGGTACATCTTATGGAGTTTCTACCTATGCCTTTTCCATAGATTGGGCAGGGCCATCTACCTGAAAGGATTTGTGATTTGTCTGCCTTCCTACTTACTAAGACTGGTTTTTGCTAGATTAACTCTAAGGCCCTTCAATTCTAGACCTTGCTTCCACACCTGAGACTTCTTCTCTAGTTCCGGTAGTGACTCAGCTATTAGAGTAAGGTCATCAGCATAGAGGAGCTCCCAGGGGCAGCCCATCTTGAATTCCTTTGTTATTGCCAGGAGGACTATGATGAAAAAGAGGGGGCTGAGGCCTAATCCTTGGTGGACCCCTACCTCTACCCAGAATTCTTCACTGTACTCATTGCTAACCCTCACCTTACTGACAGCATCCCTGTACATGGCTTCTACAGCTCTTATCAACCACTCATCTATCCCTAGTTTCCGCATTGACCACCAGATAATGGATCAGGGGACCCTGTCAAAGGCTTTCTCCGTGTCAACAAAAGCCAAGTACAGAGGTTTATCATTGGCTAGGAATTTCTCCTGCAGCTGTCTTACCAGAAATATAGCATCAGTGGTGCTTCTCCCTGGCACAAACCCAAATTGCAGCTCATCTAAACTAACTCTCTAGACTAGACTATGGCCTACATCACCAGATATTTTAAGCATCTCAGTGGTGATTCTTGATGGGCCAGGGGCTTTCCCTGTCTTCATACCCTTAATTGCTTTATCTACCAAGGTACTGTCGATTCAGGTAGCTGGTCCCTCACTTGGGTCAACATTTGGCAGACTCTCCTCCTCCCATTCATTCTCTTCATTTAGCAACCTTTCATAGTAGCATCTCCAAGTCTCTCTCTTTGCAGTATCATTAAGTGCAATTGAGCCATCATCCATATGGACACATTTCTCTCCCACGACATCATGATTCTCTCTCACACACTGTCTTACAACACAAAACGGTTCAAGTCTCTGGTCCTCATGATACAGAACACTGGCAAATTTTTCTTATCTGCTTCCCCTCTGTAAATCTGTCTCTTAGCTTCCCTTCTGGCAATCTGATACAGTTCCCTGCTCCCACCACTCATCCAGTCCTTCCATGCCTGTTTCTTTCCCCTAATGGTCCTGTCAACTACATTGTCCCACCTCTACATTACCTTAGGTCGAGAAGGGACTTTGCACCAGCCACAGATCTAGTCAGTACCCCCTCAACAGGTTGTCTTGTAGGAACTTCCAGTTGTCCTCCACATCACGTGATGCTATATCTTCCTAACCATTATTAAACCTAACAAAGTTTTATATGAATCTTCATCTTATTTATTAGTTGTTGTACTACAAGGGAGTGCTGAGAAGTTTCTGGCTATAAGGGTATCACAAAAGGCCTGGCTGAGGGCCCTACTTTTTGAGTTCTTTTTACAGTGCTTAGAAAACCCGAAAGACTGCTGCAATAAGTGTTTGAATCTGAGAGGGGAATATGTTGAATAAAATCATCATCATCATCATCGTTTAACGTCTGCTTTCCATGCTAGCATGGGTTGGACGATTTGACTGAGGACTGGTGAAACCGGATGGCAACACCAGGCTCCAATCTAATTTGGCAGAGTTTCTACAGCTGGATGCCCTTCCTAACGCCAACCACTCAGAGAGTGTAGTGGGTGCTTTTACGTGTCACCCGCACGAAAACGGCCACGCCCGAAATGGTGTCTTTTATGTGCCACCCGCTCAAGCCAGTCCAGGGGCACTGGCAACGATCTTACTTGGCTTGCCGGGTCTTCTCACGCACAGCACATTTCCAAAG